>NW_022280133.1:68419-111562 GCF_004355925.1 Anarrhichthys ocellatus
CCCCCCCCCCCCCCCCCAAAAAAGGTGTAACTAGACGAGTGTTGGGCAAGTTACTCAGTAAGTGTAATCAATTACTTTTTACTTAATACTCATTTAAATGATCATAATATGACTTTACTTACTTGGTATCAAAAGTAAGTAATATCACTCATTACTCATTACTGAAAAGGACACCAGTCTGCTACAATATAACCATAATACAGACATCAGCTTATAACTCAATATTCTGGTTACCAGGGTGCATCATAGCCTCTTTTCCAACTATGAGACCAGCTCAGTGACACCTGCTGATCGACACTCACCTTCACCTAACAGTTTTGCACGTTGCGGTGCTGCACATACATGAACCAAACTAGAAGGTGCACGTGGAGAAGCCCACACATTCCTCAGTGGCATTTATTATTCAAATTTCAACTGAGGGTGCGACATTTTCAACTGTACATGCTTTTGCACCCTGGGAGAGCCGGGTCTGTCCCTTCCTGTCTCTCAGAGCATGATCACACAATGCGCCCGAGGCGATATTTGCCCAAAGATGCATACCGACCTGCCGTGTGTTCACATCATCGTAACACAAGCTTACCTGGCACAAAAATGAATAACTGTGTATATATAATTACTGTTTAGGAAAATGTAATCCCTTACACCCGTTACACTGGGGAGTGTAATCATGTTCCAGTAATGCGTTACTGAGTAACACGTTTCTGCCCAACACTGATCCAGACACATTCGTACATTTGATTGCAATAGATGAATACTGACTGTGTGAGAGATTTTATGTTGATGATGCCCCTTGTTAGATTTGCACTCCTTGCTTGGTCAAATGAAGCCATTGAGGGAGATTTATTTATCCAGTTATGCTGCATTTCCTTGAGAAGGTACGTGGAGCCTGTTATGAGCACAGGCCTAAATTTAAAACTTCGATCTCCCATGTTGTGAATGTTTTGCCCCTGGCCCCGAAACTAACATCAAACACAGAAAAAAAAAAAGACTCATCTTTGTATTTACAACGGTCCCTAAAAAGGAATCGCAGCTAGATGTCACTGCAGAGCAATGTCCCCAATGAAACGAGCATACATCTATTTGTGGAACTGGTTGATTTTACATATGACAGTATCTGTTTTTCTAGCGCCTGTGAAGTTCATCGCGTGGACTGGATATGACTCAGCAGGTTCTTTGAGCTAACATGGATTGATATAAGTACACAGAGAGTCGGACATTTTATCTCTCAGAGATAAACGTCTGAAAAAACGATATGAGACAAAGTACCTTACTGCTGAATGAATGCCGATGCCATGATGCTTTTAAACACAGGACGTCTACTCAAGTCTTCCCTTTACAGCAGCTTGTTGTTTCATGAGTGTTATAGACTTTTAACTGAACACATACAGATCTGAGGGGAAAATGCCACAGTATGCGTTTAGTATGCACTGCTAGTAATGTTTCTACTCGTCCTGTGTTAATATAGTGACCCTTTTTAAAGGGTGATTCAGACAGTACGAGGCTGTTGTCCCAAAGTTGAATGTGTTGTCTCCCGAGCAGTGAGCTAGGGACATCTGGGTCCTCTGGAATAATAATAGAAACAGAAATAGTTTGCTGCAGGGTTTCGCTTGGAATTTCCTCAAGGTGGGTCTCGATGGGTGGAAAGGATTGAAATGATTTGAAGATGGGGAACGCAGTGTTGCAGAGTTTTACCCAAACCATGTAAATGTAAGCAACCAGCTGCAGCTCCAGTGTCAATTTAGAGTAATTCAATCCACAAGTTTGTCACCTTGACTGCAATCACCAACACCTTGCCTTGAGGACTGGGCTCATGTCAAAAACGAGGCCGGTGACCATTTTGGATCTTGACCCGTACATTAAGAAAGAACGTTAAGCAGTATTTCAAATAATAATTTGACTCCAGTCTGCACTGAAGAGACAAACGTGAAGCACCTAAAGTTAACTTTTTTAAAAAGCACTTTGTCCACTTGTATGCACAGTGGACTGAATCCTGATTTGGCACCTTAATCTCTTATTAAACCATAAAATGGCTCTGAGAGACCAACTCTGTTTTGTATACAAACTGCACCAGTGTTTTGCCTTTTTTTAAATCCCTGATGTGTTTTCAGGAGGACAAATCAATTTATCCACTTTTCTAATACCATGTGTTGTTTCATATTTGGATGTTTATGAGGCTCAAAAAACTACTAAAACAATCACCCACCACTTTCTTTTGCTATATTGCACAATTTGAGCACCATCTTTAAGCTTCTATCCATTAGAAAATGCACACATGTTATATTTGCCATCATGTTTTGTATTTTTGCTTTAAACCATTTGAATTGTTTCCCATCTCTCCTTCTCTGCTCCCAAATAGCCCCGTCTGATTCTTTCCCCCCTCTTGCTTAATGAATGCCTAGACCTATGATGTGCACTTCCCGAGATATGTTTCTGTAAATGTAAGCGGTGTCCTGTTGGTTCTCTGTCTCATTAAATTGTCTACAAAACAGGCAGACAGACAGGGCTGCACGAACATCTTCAAAAGACTGAAACTGCACAGCAAATTAAAACAGACGTTCTTGGAAAATTCGCTTTCTCTCGTGGAAGGAGTTGTTATGATGCGTGAAGAAACGGCGCAGCGTTCCCTCTGTGGTGGGAAAGTCTACCAAATAACGATCCTCTTTCTAACTGTTCTCCTGGCGCTTCACTGCATCAACTTGACAGGACAATAGACAGAAAACTGTCTCGACCACAGTTCTTCAGAGACTCTGATGAAGCTTTGCAGATAAACCTATGTGCCTACATGGCTTGTACACTTGTTGGAACAGAATGTCACCAATTCCTGACAGAAGATGAGAGAGAATTTGTGAACGCTCACACATACTGTTTGTGGGATTTGTAAAGGGAGGCTTGTTCAAACTTAAGTTTTGATGCATGACCGAGCTCTGCTTCCTGCTGGCGCTGAAAGATGCCTCGATACTCTGGAGTTGACTTTGGAAACATCAGTTGTAAGTCCTTAAACCGATACCTTGGTGTTTCCGAAATGTATTGTAGTATTTCCCCGAGCACTCGTCACACTACATGCCGGCACCTTTTAGCTGTCCAACAAGCATTCACCTGTGAAAGCGGTGTGTTGTCTGCTAGCCGTAGATAGCTGCGATAGCTAGTTTACAGCAACAGCAGGAGAGCTGGAACCTTGATACAGTTTGTCGTAATGTAACAAGTGCTTGTTCATGAAAAATAACAAATTCCAAATGTAAAGGTATACCTTTTGTCTAATACTGCATGCAATAACCAAGACAAACAACTGATCATTTTGTACATACAATATTTTGGGTTGGTATACTTGGCACAGTAGAAGCCTAATCTGGGATTAAGTCTTTGTGTAGCTTTAATAATACCAGTTACTTTTCGTTAGCAAGTCGACTGCAACTACGGACCTGTCTTCTTTTCTTTCTTTAAATCACGGACACGGTTTAGTTCTTTGTTATCACCACATTTGCAGTCAATGTACAGCAGCCATTCTGTGCCCTTTTGTTGAATCCTGGAGCTTCACGTGCTAATATGTAATATGTATGCTAATTTGTACACATGATTCAAACTGGCTGTCTGCCATTAGCGTGTTTTAATCCACAGGTTAGGCTTAATCCTGCCCCTGGGTATCCAGCCCACAGTCTTTTACAGTGTGCTCTGTCTTTCCTATCGTCGGTCTGTTTTGAATGGTTTTTATATGTTTCTATCTATGAAAACTGTGTCTGTACAACTCTCTCCAGACATCGGTGGACCGCTTGTTAACGAGATAGACTCATTCAATATGTACAATAGAGTAGTGCTTTTTTAAACTAGAATCAGTTTTAGTGTTCAGACTGTATTGTTCACGTGGCTTTTTGGTACTTTGGTTGCGAAAGTATAGAATCAGAACTCAACAGAAAAGACATGTTCATAGATGAAGGAATTGCTCTAACCGATGTCCTGGTAGCACTGGGGGAATGTTTTTTTGCTTGTTAATGTCTCCAAATTTGAGGCTCGAGAACTAAGCTGTTTTATACAGATACATTAAATGTAAAATTATTTAATATCTCAGAAGCAGTTTGCTCGACATGACTCCTCATGTCTACTCAGACTCATGCACTATATAAAAGCAGGACTTGGTCATTTAGAAGTTTGGGAGAATCTAATAAAAGATACGAATCTGTTACATTATAGGAAACGTAAGATCTCATGTTCTTCTCTGGATATTTCCACCTCTGCTGCTCACATTTTGACCATTCCGTTTTAATCTGTCTCTCATGAGTCCCCCAACGTTATGGCATGGCCTTACTAAATCCCTTTAAATATGTTCTGTTCATTAGACAGGAGGTAGAAACAGAACCAGCCTGGTTCTGCTGCAATGTAAATATCTAATAAACCTTCTGTTTTAAATATGAATCGTGCAGTTAAATAGATTTTTCCCAGGTCGCTGAGGTGACATGTCTGCTCCTTGAGTTGTGATTTTAAATCCAACAGTCATCATGTATCCCAGTTAACGTTGTGCAGTAAAGCTAAGAGCTACCATTGTGATCTGAGTAGTTTACCTGATGTCCTATTGTGCACATGTCACATCTGTAACCTTTGCTGTACTTCTGCTACCGTCCTCACTTGTTTTCTCTATTTAGACAGGTAGTTGGTTGGACGTTTCTTACAGCAATCACAGAGTCAAATGTTTTCACTGTAGAGCAGCCAGCTTTTTGGCAAAAAAGAAAGAAAAAAAACACCATGTCAGAATTGTAATGTGCTGATGGTTTTCTTTTTTTTTTCATTTACAGTGAATTTTTCACCTTTTCGCCGTTTTTTCTGACCTATTTTTTATCTGTTGACAGTTTTTACCCCAAGTAATTGCTTCTCAAGGGCGTGCTTTGCTTTGAACATGTTTCACTTTGTTCCCGCTTCAATACAACTCTTACTTCTATGTATGTTTTACTGAATGGTGACAGTGGTCTCCCAGCTCCTGTATTACGTTGCAGTTGGTTCCGTAGACACAGATGCTATAGGAAGAATACAATGATCTAACTGTATACTCTTAATAAATGTTGGAATGGAATGTGAAAATGACTTACTCGAGATTGCAGGCAAAGATCTTTTTGTTAGTGACGACCTAAAACAGTTCACATTGGTGATATTCTGTGTCTACAGAACTGACACTTCCATCTACACTAAGTTATTCCTACACTCTGTCTGTACATCTGAAATGTGTTAAGAACTGAGAGTATAAACTTTGATTAAACATGGTATGTACTGTATGTGCGATCGCCTCTGCAGGCTTGCTTTAGAAAACTAACTTTTCCTTTCGTGGTCCCTCAATCATCAGCTTGTGGCTACCAGCTGTGGAGGCAGACCATTTGTACAATGTTAATTTAAAATCCCAGCTTTTATTGAGGCTTTGCTTTGGTTTCTCGCTTGATTTAGATAGGATTTATATTTTATACTTGTTTGAGGACAAAACCCAATAAATTTTGATCAAAAGATTTGTGCAGTTGTGAGCAACATGTTGCTTGTTTTGCTTTGAATAAATGTGAACTGAAGCAGTCTGGACTAAATACAGAAGCATAGAGGAACATACTGGATCACATTCAAACTATGACTCAACAAGCCAGTCAATCAATGGAGCTAACTTCTTTTGAGGAGGTCATCGTCACTGTTGATGGTATTAACAGTGTGCTTTACTAACTAAACCATCAGTGACGCAGTGTCATTTGTTGAAAATACATAGTTGTTGGTATTCTTATTTTCTTAGAGTCCATCAAAAGGCCATATTTTGTAACTGATAATCAACTGTATTTTGCAGCAGACCTACAATAACAGTACTTCACACAGACGCAGGTGGAATAGATTTGTATATATTTGCGTTTAACATAACCATGTTTCTGTTGAAGCAAAGATCAAGGAAATGCTGTGGTATTTGCATGTGTTGGAACACTCATGCATTGACCGTAGGTGGACCAGAGAGAGCATTGCAGTCCTAATGTGTTGACAGATGTGGATATGGATTTGGAGGTGCTTTGGCTATGCAAATAACAGCTGGACTCCGAGTGACAACCAGGAGAGATGACGTTGCACGGGGTTACTGTATTTCTATAAAGGCAGCAGTCAGAAAGAGAGATAAGTGCAAATATAGCTGTGGCTGGAAGAAGGCATCATTTGGAAATCATCAACCTCTTATCCTCAACAGGTCACCAGACTATCGCAGGGCAAAATACAGACAAGGTAAGGGAATTTACTACATCCTAAATTGTCTATTTTTTTAAATTTTTATAATCTTAGAGTGTCCTTACAACGTATTTTCTTCCTCTTAGATGTATGTAAATACATTTGTGCAATTTAAAAGAAATTGAAAGCTTTATTCCTGATCTCATTTGTGGTCACTTGTATAGAACATTTAACTTGTCCCGAGTCAACTGATGTATATTTCCTCCTTCAAAGTGAAGATGCTGTGGAGTCTAACATTAATCTCTTTGATTGGTAAGTAGCTCACTATATGTGCATGCATATCAGTGGATTTTCAAATGATTGACACAGAATGAGTCAAAAAAATGTCAATCAATGATAAACTGTAAATTTACTGCAAATTGCTCAAAACTCCCAAATGAAGCGCACGTAATTTCATCTTTTAGACGTGGGATTTGACTCTATTGATGTATGGGTATTCTGTGCTTACTGCTGTATTACCAACCACTGATATCATAATTTCTAGTAACATGAAATAAAAATGGAAATGGGAGCAGCAATTCTTATATAATCCTCTGTTGTTTTACATTTCACAGGACGTGCACGATTAAACGGAGATATCCATGAAACAGGTCGGACTTTATCCATTTTTACACTACAGTCTAATTTCTCTCAAGTCATGCAAAAAAAGTATAAACATGCTTTTCCTATTTTTATCTACAGGTTCCTGCAACGGAAGTGACGTAACTGAACTGAACGTGACAACATCACAGTCATCAAACTACACTGGTGTTGGAGGAGTTGTATACAGTTCTGAAAAAGCTATTGAGGATGTGAACAATTGTTCTCACACCAACAAACAGATCGACCCCTGGTGGAGAATTGACCTGCTGGGTGTCTACAGAATACATTGTATCAGTATCTTCAACACAGATCATCATAACGCTAATATAAACGGTGCCAAGATTTACATTGGGAACTCAAGAAAGAAGAACAGCACCACCAACCTGTGGGTCTATTACTTTCATGTTACTTTGAATTGCTTTATTTCACATTTTCAGGAGGCTTCGGCCTGTCTAATTTTTATTTATTTTGAGTCTGCGCCTCTCCATCTCATAAGTTCATCTTTTTCTCTCTTCCAGACGTAAAAACATCACAGACTTCACACAGAAGAAACAGAATAACTTCTTTTTTAATACCAATGTGTCAGGGCGCTACATCACTGTGTTCTTCCCGGAAATGCACTTTTTAATTCTGTGTGGAATGAAGATCTTTGGCACAAAAAAAGGTACACAATGTTCTTATCCACAAAGTGAGTTGCTAGAGATGAGTTAATACTTTACTGGCATATCTCCTTTAAGGTTAAATGTGGACAGAAAGGCCATGAATACAGACAAACTGTAATCAAAAACCCTAATTTCTGCGTTAAACCTCTGTTTTTCTCTCAGATGTTCACTTTCTGGGAAATCTTCCCATTTTATTCCCTCTTATTCTCTATTGTGCCCTTTGTTTTATATTCTGAAATGTAAAAAGATTAAATGTTGGACTAAATAAGAGTTGAAAGTGATCAGAGGAAGGTATGGGTTTCCTCTAAAGTGGATGACTTCCAGGTGATACAGTTCATTTCTGGAACCCTCCAGTAAATAATTACACACAGTTTTAAAACTGTTGTGTGTCTGCTCTCACCCTCAAAATGCTTGTACATGTTCACTTATTTCGTTTCTATTCACTTTTTTTTTTTTTAGAATCGCCCTTCATGTTGATCAGAGAGAAAAAGACGTGGGTAGAAGCGCTGGAACACTGCAGGGACCAAGACATGCACCTGGCTTCCATCGTTGACAGAGAGACCCAGACCTGGGCTGAGTTGGAGGCCAGAAATTCCAACACTCACTTTGTGTGGCTGGGCCTTCGCTACACCTGCATCCTCGAGTTCTGGTTCTGGGTCGAGGATCTGCCTGTAAAATTCAATCGCTGGGCTCAAAAAGGAAAGAAAGACGACTGTAACATGAGTGGTGCCATGGACAGAAAAGAGAAGCATTTGTGGTACAGCAAATCTGATGTCGGAAAATTTAATTTCATATGTGCAAAGTAAGAGAAATCTATGTTTGCTTTTCTCAGCTATGGGTGTTTTGTGGCATTGGTGTGTTGTGAAAAATTCTCAAATTCCCAGTGCAGCAGCTTTCCACATAAAAATGATGGAATGAAGCAGAGGGCATTTCTACTTCCATCTGCTTTAGCATGGCTTACAACAAAACCGATATTACTTGTTTTTTAGTAACTGTAACAGTTTATTTAAAGCCACTACATGGAACACACATTTTTTGTGTGTGGATAAAGTGCAAGTTTTTCTTAGCAACAGAGTCCCTTTAGAAAACCCCATTTTAGTGCAGCAGGGTCAGTCTGCCCCGCTCAGTCCTGGTTCTGGTTCTCCCGTGCCTCCCTTCCCTCCTGCGGACCAGCAATACGGCCTGGGCCTGTTGGTGTTGGCTCCCAGCGGGGAGCAGCGCAGCAGTGAGGTGAAGCTCGGCTCTTGGCCGGGGAAAGAGCGTTGAGAATAACTATATAGAAATATCTTCGACTGATGGTCTCGTTTACTTATGAAGGTCATATAGAGTCATCAGTGTTAAATTAGATTGTTTCACCTCCAGTTAAACGTTCCTCATGTTAAATTGAATTGATGTTAGCCTAAATTTCAGGTTTTGTATGCACTTAATTTGTAAAATGTTTGCAATGTGTATTTACAGTAGTGTAAATGTATCCTTCATTTCCATTTCATTATACTGTAAGATATTGATATTATAGCAAAATGTTTTTGAGGTTCGTAGACTTTTGTTCGACTGTGTAAAACCTTTGTTACAACATCAACGTTTTTTAAATTCACTTCTTTAAAATGGCATTGGGCATTTTCACGGCCTATCATTATTTAATTAACTAATGCTGATGTGAAAAAAAAATGCCCATTCAGAAATAATGTTTGAGATGTCTCTCAAATATACAGAAATTTAAAAAAATGGATTTCCATTTGTATGAAATATATTTCTTATTTGGCCACATGTATGTTGTAAACCTTTGCTGATATATAACCTTTGCATTTTCAGCCCTCACTATGTTGTTTTTAAATTACATTTTGTTTGATTGCCATTTACTGTATATGTTACTTCCGCTGATTATAGGAAATATATAGATGTACGGTTGATATTATATATGTGTTCACTTTTTTAGGTTGGACACTATGAAGATGCAAACTTGCCTTTCACAATATATGTTTTTCCGGTGTCGGTATCAGTTTAAATTAAAGTTCAGATGTACAGTATTTGAACCACTCATTCTTGTTGTGTTGATGTGTCCTGCATGCGTCCATTTACATCATGGGTCGGAACCTTTCTGCCCGGAACCATTAAACCCCGTACACTGTATTAGTCGTGCAATTTAGACGTAAGGACTGCGTAACTGCGGTTTAAACAACCCTTAGCTGTGTCTTGTGACACACTTACCTATTGAAATCAGGGAATTGTTCATACTTGTCGGGTCCGAATGGAGATATTCGCCACGTTTGATGACTCTGTGTTTTTGGAGGCGAGAGACAAAGTCTCCGTGACTTTGTGTTCTTACAACGCTAAACTGTGTGAGCCGGAGGTGAGAGTTCAACTTAAACTGTTAACATGAATACAGCTGCAGTGTGGGACACCAGCACTACGGCGTGTGGGACACCAGCACTACGGCGTGTGTAGATGATGCTGGACACGGATGAAGGGACACCGACTTAAAATGCTCTTCATTGTGATGTGCTGCTGCTAGCTGGTTAGCTAACAAGCTATGGTTGATTTGACTCTTTCGTAAACGACATACACACTTATAATGTTAAATACGTAACAAGAAATAAAAGAACAATAGTCAAAGACTAAATCTCACACTGCACATGTGAAGACAAAAAAGATGCACAATGAAATACAATAAACCAAACTCTAAGTAGCATATTACACATACAAGTTGTGCTACATACAATTCAAACATAGACACAGAATGAGATGAAACACCAACCGTGTATATCTCCGTTGTGGGCAACACATTGATATTTAGGCTCGTAGATATAGATGTATAACTGTAAGATATGATACTTTAATAAAGAAGGTAAAAACAATCCAGTTTATCCCATGTTATTTATTTTGTGTGTGATCTTTGCATGTGGAGAAACACTATCTCATTTGGTGGATATGTAATATGTTTGTAGATTGAGTACATTTTTTAACATTGCTCCAAATGATATGTGCTTTTAAATCGTTGTCTTCTCTTGTTTGTCTGCAGTGGTTCTGTGAGAATACTGCTCTCAATACAGATGATCCTTTGGAGAAGCAGAAAATCTACAAGTTCAGAGGTGACTTGGCTGTGAGACAGGGAGACCATCAGGTAATTCAGCAGGCGTTCAGTTTAGTCACTCATTTCTAATTTGAAGTACTTCTCTGCGGCCTTTGTGATTTTTCAGTTATGCTGACAAACTACCATTGAAGTTGGTGACAACTCACCGCTGGAAGCTCTCATTTGAATGTCCGTCAGGAGTAATTTGCAGCAGCACTGGTGTCATGGGCCAGTCTTTGTTTCTGTAGAGCCACCAACATACAGGACTGAGATCGATAGATTAGGTTCATTGTTTTAATGTGTAACAAATAATAAGACAACAAAGCAAGAATAACCAAAATGAACAGTAAACATATACAGCAAATTCTAAATAGATAATATGCCTGAAATGAGTAGGCAGACACTTATCTGGTCATACCTCTTTCTACAACTACAATAATTAACTTAATGTTAATCGCATAAAATGTTATGAATTCACATTACATTGTTCTTGTAATGTAGACATTAATATATTCTTCCCAACAGAGCACAAAAATTAACATATTTACTATAATTGGCACAAACACGGAATCATTTCCAAATAACAGACTTGTGAAAACCCACTCGTCACAACACACTGAAACTCCAGGGGGCGTAAAACCAGGTTAAATGTTGAAATATTAAATGTTATTTGCTGTATTTGAACAATGTACTTTCTGCTGTCATTATATGTAAATATATATACACACACACACACTGTAAATAAGTTTGTTTTTCCAATACGTTTACATTAATTGCTCGAGGCAATTGAAACACTGGGTTTGACTTGGCTCATAACTTTTGTCACGTTATGTCATTCACACCGCTCTCCGTTGTCCACTATGAGGTGTGTAATGTTCTCACGGTGTGGTGGGTACAGAAAGCCTTGGATGCATACAGCAGCTGCCAGGAGTGGATCGCTGACAACAACCTGACCATCAGAAGAGATGTACTGGAGGGAATGGCCCGATGCTGCACCAAACTGGGCCAGAGAGACAGAGCGCTGGACTTTGCCGACTTACTGGTAATTTTCTGTGAGCTTTTTTTTCCTGAAAGGTTTCCCATGTAGAACAATGTCCCCTCTCTAACCGGAACAACCTGTTGACATTGTGAAATGCTTTATATACCACTTGGTGTTCAAGAAAAAATCCAAAATTGTTAGATTGGTTGCGATTTAGTGTATTTAAATAACATTTATGTTTGCTCTTACTGTCATGAAATACTATTAGCTTATAAACATGAATTATACTGTACACACTGAATATAATATTAATGATTGTTTCTCAAAGTATAGCATTGTTTTGGTTGACTTTTTTTATATTTACCTTCCAGGCAGCCATTGCTTTTTATTCACAGGATGTTCGTTACTTCAGCTTTAAGAGCTAATAAAGATTAAGCTCAGATATTAGAAGTTACTTGTCAAACAGAAAACCTTTTAATTACCAGAGTCCACATTTGCTTATTGTCAGTCTTCTGTTTTAAAACATCCACCAATGCAGCTCATTATTGTAATCTGTTGTCTCTTAAAAAATGGATGTAGGTTTCCCACTAGCACCTGAACGCACCACCCCTGAAGAATGTTTCATCTCTGAAATAACATGAACTAAGCATAAGTTCCTTAAATGTTTTCTGTGATAGACAACCTATCTGACGGAGCGAGTTGCATTTCTTAGTCTACTAACATTCGAAAGGAGCCAGAACTCAGTAGTAATTTATACATCATCTTTCTCCAGAGCAAAGACGTGTCTAACACCTGTCACCTGACCAGCCTCCTGCTGCTCAAGGTCAGCATTAGCCAGAACACACACACGTAAAAACACATTGTTCTTTGTGGGTCCCAAATCATTTTCTGCAAATGTGATAATATTCTTTTACCGAAGGTCAGCATCTACCAGCATTTTGGAGCCGTACGATCAAAGATGTCCGCTCTGCAGCAGCTGTGTAGCCTGCTGCCCTTTAACCCCTGGCACTGGTACAACCTTGGACAGATGTGTCTGCAGCTGCTGGAGAGCGGCAGAACCACAGGTCGGATGGAGTTCTCTTCCTGTTTCTTTTAGCACCAATATAATTTAAAAGTAAATTATGCACGTGAATCGTTGATTCATCGTTTTTTATGGCAGTGGTGAATGAACACTCTTGCTCTTTTTCTCAGGCAAGTAGCAAACGCATAGATGATAACTATATGATGTGTCCTCATGGTCCGATGTGTTCACCTCTACTAGGATCGTGTTCCCCAGAGAGGTGCGAGTCATCAGAAGAGCAGAATGATGGAGGGACTGAGGAACAGCAGCAGGAGGCAGCAGAGCTCAATGACAACAGAATCTGGCTGAAAGCTTGCGTCTGTTTCATCAGAACGAGGTACAGAGATTCTAATCTCAATGCTTCACATACTGAAGAAAATATCAGCCAATTCACAGTATATATTGTAATAGTTGAAACAGCAGCTGGACCAGATGTTGTGTAAAGCACTGGCACTCAACCTTTTCAACTTAAGACTCACTTAATTTACGAGGAACACCTTCCTAAATATATAAGAAAAGAACATAACATGATAATAAAGGAGAAATATAAATCGTCAGCTGTAATGACCAAAATAAGTATTCTGCTTACCCTCACCCATCACTGCCTGTCCTTATGAATCCAGATTTAGATTCAAACGTAACTGGTCCTTTAAATTATGCTTTGTTTGAATAACTGTTTTATTTATGTAAATTACTGAGCATTATTAATCTGAGCATTTATTTGGCAGTACTTGCGTGGCCCACTAGATGTCGCTCTGAGGCCCAACAGTGGCCCCTGGCCCGGTGGCTGAGAATAGCTGGTGTAGCCTTAAAAAAAATGAATCTACACCTTAAAATACCTAGTTTTAATCAGTTGTCTCACACGTCACAAATTCAAGATAATCTGCAAAACATCCACTCAGTGACGATAAAATCTGTGGAGATGTGACAGTTAAATGTGTGCTCAAATTACAGATTTGCTCTGAGTATTTTATTAAGAGTTTAAATGTGAATCATAGTGTCTGAATGTCTCATTGTCTCTTGTGTCTCCCTCAGACTCCTGCTGAGAATCCTTCGACAGCAGCAGTCGTCCTTCGTGTTGCAGCGCACTGAAAGCACTCTACAAATGACAGATGAGGTGTTACAGAGGCTGAGTCCCAAAGAAACAACCCTGCAGGCTCTCACTGAGGTGAACACTTGCTCCTGGGTTTGTTTGTACATGTTGTGTCAAGGCCTTTGGGGCTGAATTAAAGTCAGAGGATAGTTTTTACAGATCAGCAGACTTTCAGCCTCTCTCTGTTTTGATCTCCCAGGTGGTGTCAGAGGACCTAATTCCAGAGAAGATGAGGGAGGACTGCCAGGACGGGGACAGTCTGGCCAGCGTGTGTGTGCAGAGCTTCAGGGAGCGCTGGTGGAACAAGATCCTACTGACCGGTGTGCTCGAGACTGATGGCCTTCAGACACGGACACAGTGCTGATGCTCCAGGGATTCCTGTTCATATATTAAGACGTTGGCAAACAGAAAAGGGACCGAAGAACATGCCGAAGTTCCTGTCACTGTATAAATCTCATCAAAACGTGAAAGAAACTGGATGAACTGAAAGCCAGGTCAAAGTCCTGCAACAGAAGTGGAAATACACAAATACAGTTGACATTCTCAAAAATACCAAAACAGCACAATAGTATCATCTTCAGAAGTATAAATCACGGTCTTAAAATGCAATAGAATTTTTCACATTCTGCTCCTCACTTTATTGGAGCGCTGGGAGAACTGCGCCGTGAATCGTACATTTCAAGGCTTCATCCACTTCATCGTGTGTGCAGTATGATTCAGACGGGAAACAAAGTCACACATTTGTAAATCTTCCAATGTTCTGCCTAAAATGTCACGTCTGCCTTAACATGTTCATATATTAAGAATGATTTTAATAAAAATATTTTCTTTTGTGAAATATTCTCAAACAAAATGTCTTCTTTGACACAGGCCTATTTCTATTATACGTAGGTACTTATGGTTTAGCTACAGTTTATGAGGTGTCTGCCTGCAACATTGGCTGTTCTTAAAATGAACCATTACCACCGAAAGATAGCCAGCTGGTCTCAAGTATGTTTAGTAGAGTAATAGTTTGATGACATAACTCCCAGTGTAGCTCCACCCAGCATTAACCTAAGCAGATGTCTGATTGGCTAATTACTGAAAAACACCTGTCTGTGTGAAGTCTTTGACTTTTTACGATATTTTTTAGACATGCTACAGTATAGCATATATACTATGACTTTTTTCAAGAAACTGTTTTTCCAGATACAATGACTAAAACTAAACTGACTTTTCAAAAGACAATTTTTTTTTAATGATTTTTTTTTGACATACTATACTATGACGCTTTTATTATTTCTGAAATACTATGTTCTGACTTTTAGAATACAATAACACGACTTTTTGACTTTAACACTCAGTACTACAGCCCTTTTATTACTTTTTGACATACTATACTCTTTTTAGAGCTACTATACTTCTGCTTTTCATAACTTTGAGAGTTGACTTTTTCAACTTGCTGTGCGATGACTTTTATGACAATTATTAGACGTTGGCACTTAAGCCAACTTATTTACACATTAATGTCTACAGTTTATGAGCTGCTTGTCTCCTAAACATGCTTTAGCACAATAAAAACCCGTGGCATAGGAAAATAATGTACATGCTTTTTTTATTTTATTCTTACACACAAAACCTGATGCTCTGAAAAAAGTTAAATCGTCATTTTGTGAGACAACACTAGTTTATTACAATTACATTAGTTTAACACAGTAGAATATACTGTATATTTCACAATAATGGAAGAATACACTATCTTTCATTGACCTGTATGATTGTACTGTGTGTGAGGGTGAATAAATGTGTCCAAGCATGTCAGTTTCTATAACACCAAAGGTCAAAATGAGTCCGTATATTTCTGTCAGATGTTTGGATTGAGGCTTGCCGAGTGTTTGCCAGTCATGCTCTTGCTCCTTCCAAATAATGTATTCCTACTGCTGTGAAACAGCCTGAAGTCCACCTGTCTGTCCCGTCCCGTAAGTGGTATTGAAGGAGCTATGGCGAGCCATAGGTCTAGGTCTTTCAGTGCGACTCTGGGTCATCCAGTTTAGTCTTGGAAGGGGCCTTCCCTGGTGGGAAGTGTGGGGCTGTAGATGTAGTATGGCTCCTGTACCTGGTAAAAACAGCTTGGAGTTGGACTGGAGCTGAGGTTTAAGACAAGCTCCCATGGCTGATGATGTTGACTTTGAACCTGGAGCCTCTATAGTTGGGTTTGCCTGAAGGGAGGGTTGGTGGTGTCTCTGGGGCTGATCTTGCCTCCTGGTTCCCAGAGAGGACATGTTAGTGTGTAGCCCAGATGTCGGTCCTCTTTGGTGGCTTAAAGGGAACCACGGGCCTGTCTTTGCTTGTTTTTGCTGTGTTGTGGAAGGGGGCAGTTCTTTGGGATAATCAGATCGAAAGTCCACTTTCGATTTATATTTAAGTGAATCGTTCCATTGTCGTCTTTTTGGGTCGAGACCTGCAGCAATCCCTGAAGGCTCTGTTAACCTGTTCCTATTCCTTTGCCAAAAGACAAGACCTTCAGTACCCACATTATGATGCTTGAGATTAGTCCCGAAAGTTGATTGAAAGCTGACAATCCTGTGCTGTCCTTGTGTGGGTGAAGCAATGTGTACAGGGATATACTCTGGAGCCCTCACATGCTTTTCCGATGTCGTGTTGATGGTAAGGCTGGTAAGCTGAGACTGAACATGTGACACATGGGTCAGACTGAGAGGGTTTGAGTGACTCTGGATCGGGGTTTCATTCTTCTCCAGAGGTTCCACATTTTTTTTGTGCACCATGCCACGTGAGGACAGCCCCCACTGTATGCTTTGATTTGCCCACAGACTGAACAAGATGTTTTGGGTACAGTTGCAGAGGTTCTTCATGCATTTGTGTACCAGTGCCTGCTCTGTGTAGAGGCTGGGTATCTGGATATCTCTGTGGATTGGATGAAACCGGAATCTTTGTTTTTGTCTGAGTGTTTTGAGCATTTTGATTCCAAACTTTGTGGCGCGCTGTTGTGGTCGGGCTCAATCTTGACTTACTGGCATCAGTGTTAGTGTTTTGAGCTGCATGTAATGTGGTGTAAAGAGGAAGAGTGCGAGGCACAGTGATAAAAGTGACAAAGCTGGGGACTGGTTTAGAGCTAGAGTATAGTCTGAGGAATTCCTGATGGAAAGGTATGACCCCGCTGCCCTTTACAAGAACAGCAAGACTACGATGGACCTGCCAGGACAGCCAGGAGAAACTGAGGAAACAACAGACAGACAGACAGACACACACACACACACACACACAAGTCACAAAGGTAAAGTGGAAACTGACTAGACATGCAAATATGTTAGATATACACTTAGAAGAAGACAAACATTTATTTTACAAGATATGTTTTTTTTGTTCATGTGCATATATACAGTATATGTATGTGTGTGTGCGTGTATGTGTGTGTGTGCGTGTGTGTACCTGTATGAGCCAGTCAGCACCTCAGTCCAGTCAGTGATGATAAAACTCTCCGTAATGTGACCGGTCAGCTTCCTGCCTGTCTTGGCACAGTAGGTTTGTCCCTCCACGCTGCGCACTGACAGCTTCTACATAAACACACAAACACGCACGCAAGACAGCAATTATTAATCAAGTATTCAATAAGTACAAGTTTTGTTCTCGGGGGAAGCAGACATAAAACACATTTCCTTAGCTATAGACAGTCAGAAGTTGTGATGGTTTGAAAGTTTTGTTTGTTTAATTGGTACATATATATATAATGTACAGTATATCGATGTTTTTCAAAAATAGCTGGTGACTGCAGCAGCAAATTAAACTCTTTTAAAGATAAAAGTGCAAAAAATGTATTACATATATGTTACATATGGAGATGATGGTATTGAAGATATACTACTGCAATGTACTTTACAGGTCAAAGTGTGTGCTTTCTAACAATGAGTGTTGAATCAAGTCCACTAAAAGATTGTACTTATTTAAAATAAAAATGACCTGCAGCACATTTATATCCCAAAACTAAAAATCACTTTTAGGTCAGACTCTTACGCCTGTGCTTCAACACCCTGCTGAGGGTCAAAGGTCAGCTTATGAAAGAGAGCTAAAAACAGAAACATCTAATGAGACAAAGCAGACAGCAGCATGTCCATCACGTACAGTCTGGCTATGGTGCTTTACGTGTGCAGAAATGTGTGCTGTGTGGTGCTTAAGCAGGGAAGCTGTAGCTCTTTGGTCAGAAGAGGTGGAGGTTGACTAAATAACACTAATGATGATGGATGGAGGGTTCTAGCTGATGTCACATCCACCCCAAAAAAAGCTAATGCTTTGATGCACCTTCTTCTTTATCTTCAACAAGTTTATGCAGTTAAAGCAGCTAACATGAAATGTACAAATACAACTAATTTTCAAACCTCAGGGTTACATTTGACAATTTTAATCTTTCTCTAAGAAAGTGAGGCCTTGGATTTGTGAGTTTTTAAAATAGAAACGCTGTGTGTGTGTGCGTGTGTGTGTGTGTGTGTGTCACCTTCCGGGAGAGATGGGATGCAGGGCTTAGATGAAAAGGAAAACCTAGTTTAATTATTTTATCTACGGGATGGGAGATGAAGTAATGTATTCAAGGGTCCTTATTACAGAGACATACCCTAACTGTTGTTCTATCTGAAGTTTTAAAGATGGGAAGAATCGTATCTTCCTATTACAGAAGCAACTGTTAAACTCATGGCTACATCCTATCCTATCTCAGACCACTGATCATAGCTTAACTTCTTAAATATAACTATGCAATTTTAATTTTGCATGAAAAACAAGACTATTACTATTTTATTACTTTTTGCAGGGGGGGGGGGGGGGGTTTCTATGTCTAGGTTTATAAGTTATGATAGGACAAGTAGTTTAAATCTATTTCTGTAATGAGGCCCAAGTGCTCCTGAAAGTGAGGCAAAATGTGTTTTGACCCGCCCCCCCACAGGTTTTCAGACAGCAAAATAAATTTCCAACAATTTTGATGAAGTCTGATTATTTCACAAGACCAAATGTTGGTAAAAAACCTTAACGCAGCCAAGCTCAGACGGGCAGGTGGAGGGAAAGACTCACAGGGAAGCTTCTGCTGTCGAGTTTGAGGTCCTGCCACATGTTGACAAACAGGTTCAGGTTGAGATGATCCAGTAGCAGATGAACAGACACATTCCTCTTCCTGCTCGCCTCCAGAAGATCACAGAGCAGCTCTACATCACTGAAGTTGTCCATCACTATGGCCAGGGCCTACACACACACACACACACACACACACACACACACACACACACACACACGGTCACATGTCACTAAAGCTGTCAATCACTATAGCAAAGACCTGTACAGACAGATATGGCTCACTGTGTTTCTGACTTTTCAGCCCACAAAATCCAATACCAACATTTTTAATCTTCTCTTGCGTGTACAGGCATGTTATGTTCCTTTTTACGTGCCGGCACACGCTGAAGCACACACACACACACACACGCTGAAGCACACACGCACACACACTCACACACACGCTGAAGCACACACACTCACACACACGCTGAAGCACACACGCACACACACACACACACGCTGAAGCACACACACTCACACACACGCTGAAGCACACACGCACACACAGACACACGCTGAAGCACACACACACACACGCTGAAGCGCACACACAAACACACCATTCCAGCTTTTCTGATGAACTTTCTGACCAGGTCTTTCATGCAGGCCTCCCTGGTGTCGGACTGCAAATAAACCTCAACGTTGGGCTTATCCAGGACAGGCTCAGTCAGCTTTACATCTGGAAAGGGACAAATAGATGAGAATGATTCGCCATGAAATTACATTAGGCTGACATACAAAAGTCTCTACAGGATAAGACTAGTATTTTTTGGAAATGACTTGCTTCCATAAAAGTTTTCTACTTCTGCAATAACTTTTTCAGCTGGTCAGGTCCAAACCTGCCACAGTAGGATCACTGTCTGTGGACACTGCAGGACGTTGTGTGGCATCATAAGATGCACCAGGATCAGCTGTGTGAAAAACAAAAACTTGCATCAAGCTATGATAAATAACAAGTGAAGCAACCAGCAATAGTTCTTTTACATCTAATCAGAATCAGAAACTGTTTATTGCCAAGTACGTACACATACAAGGAATTCGGCTAGGGGATTTGATGCGTAACTAAAACACTGTGCAATAGTATGACATCATTTAAAATAGAAAATATGAAAATTCACAATAAAAAAACAAACAAAAAAAAAAAAACAAGAGTACGTTAAAACAAGGATATTATGAAAGTGTCACGTGTTAAAAGAGAAAAGATGTGAAAAAGTAAGAAATTGTCCTGGGGATGTAGCGTCTGAGTGAGTGGGGGTCCCGGGCTAATGAATCAATCTCAGGCTATATCTTATGTTTTTAAACAATTGACAGCAAAGAGCCGGCCAAAATGTGAGAATTATACATGACAACGTAAAAACAAACATTTACAACCTGTGTTGCCATCCCTCCCATTTTCCAGGATGTAGGTCTTCTCCAGCTCCGACAGAAAGTCCACTTCTCCCTCAGCGTGCAACACCTCGTGGTATCCCTCTAAACCACGGCTGAGCAGGGAGTCCACTGCCAGCCGAGCGCTCTCGTTGTGGCTCAAGTCCAATGGGGGTCTGCTGGCTATAAGGTCGTAGCAAGAGGAGGAAGGGATGCGGAGGTCCTGAACCCGTCGCCTCACCTTCCCCTGGGGTTTTGACCTCCTGTACAACAGCACAGACGCACCGCTGGTCTCCATGGATGATGCTAGTCTCCTTTACTGAAGTTTGGTTTGTAAGAGGTAAAATGATCTCATCAGACAATCAGTTCAACCACAAGCAGGCCCACGTAACAGCTGTGCATAATGAAAGAACTACTGGTTGAAGCACATAGAAAGGTTAAGAGGTGGACCCGCCCCTGCTAAGGCGGTTTCACAAGTGATGAGATGTGACAGGTGAGAGAAAAAGTCATGCAATTAGAAATACTTAGAGAAAGTATGTTCATGTATAAATGTTGATTCATAGGTACGTTCTTGGCATCATGAGTGAGATGTAATATTTGGCTTCGAGACATATTCCTATACTTCTACGAGGCATCGTGTGTGTGTGTTTCTTGTCATTGATTGAGAGCGATGGAACAGAAAATGATCGACTGATTTAGCCTTTTTCCTTTCAGGGCCCGAGAGTGATTTAGAGCAGGTTAGGACGGATAAATGATGGGTGGAGGGAAAGAAAGGAATGAGTGACAGCAATGGAGACGGCTGTCATTTCAGCTCATGTCAAACACCACCTGGATGATTGAAGGCCCAAAGCCTGAGAAAGACATGTTTCAGGCACACCCAGTGAGCAGCAGAAGCACACAGATCCTTAGCTGGAGCTTTAAAGTAAGAACACTTCAGATCTGCATCTGAAATATATATATTTAAAAAAAAAAAAAAAAAAAAAAAAAAAAAAAAAAAATAAAATATAAAAAAAAAAAAAAAAAAAAAAAAAAAAAAGACAAATTGCCTATTGTCTTGACATAAGCAGACACACAGATCATCAACACTCTGAAACAAACTCACTCCTCAAAATAGCCGATCAAAACATACCTGATAAATGATAAAGCCCCTCAGAACTAAATTAGCATATTTCATGTTGTATTACTCCATCTATGGATTCTGTTTGTAGGAAACCGGCACCTGGACCTCCTTTCCTGCATACAGATGTGTACGTTACCGTTCTCATTCATTTTAAAAGTACATCAAAAGGGTTTTGAGGGGCTGCATTACAACTCAATGACTGCTACGATCATTGTACAATACCAGACATAAGAACACAAAGCCTAACGCATGTGTATTTTAAAAGGCACAATGAAACAGAAGGTTGAATCAGGATTTTTAACAACATTTTATCAAAACTAGGGTTTAAATAAGACAAATCATATAAAACTTATTTGAAATAAAAATTCAAAAAGGAGGCATCAGCGCAAATACTGCAGAGATATAACAGTTTGTCTGTAGTACAGTTAGATGTTCGTTACTGCACTGTAGACACTATAGAACTAACGGATGTTTCGTCATACAGTTAACGGACTAGACACAGTACCTGAATATTGTATGTTGCATCAGATTGTCCCGTGATCACACGGAGTAACGCTCACCGGCTACAGACGGACTGCAATGATACAACACTGGCCATTGTCTGTGTCTGGAGTGGCCACAGAGTAACAATAAATTAAACCGTTGTTGCTTCTAGGGATGTTATCAGAGAACCCACCTATGAATGACGGTTGACTTGGATCCTGGAGAAGTGACACAACCTGAACAATCATGTGCAGATCGCATGAAGCAACACCACAACCCAAATGATGAACCTGTTTCTGTCCTCAGACAGAGGACTACGGTCTTAATGGAAGACATGGGGTGTTCATGAGATGGTGGCTGATGGTGCACAGTTCAAATGTTTGACTCCATTTGCATTAATAATGTATAGTTTAAGGACGAGCACTTGGGAAGTGGTAAACAGATAGCAGCTGGCCTGTATGCTCCTCAGTCTGAGTCATTGTTTCTGCTGTTGCAGCTCCCTTGAGACAAGAATATGTTTTTGTGACGCTCTGACGCCAGAGAGCCGTTGGTGGTCACTGGGAGACAGAGGACAGTGTGTGCACAGACTGTGAGGAGGCAGCGCTGCCCTCTCTGGCTCTGACCGCCAGCTTCCGTCTCAGCTCTCGGATTTCCTTCATCAGTTGTCTCTCGCCGCTGTCCAGCTGGGCCCGGCCTCGGTCCAGGGAAACTGTCAGAGAACAAAGTATTTATACACAAACCTAAGATAAAGACGGTCATGTTATGTAGAGCTGAAACAATTATAAGATGAATTGATAAGTTGATTGACAGAAAATGAATCGACAAATATTTTTTTTATAAAAGAAACAATTGTTTTAGTTCATTTTCAAGCAGAAATGACAAACATTTAATAGTCTCCTAATGTTACCCGAACTGCTTTATTGCAACAATTTCTGGTTCGGGGAACGTTCTGTGAGCGTTGGGGAGCTATATGTCTGTCCAAGGTGGAGCTATGATGCTATAATTAATTAAAATGTATATTTTAATTGTTATATTTTGAGAGTCAAATCAGAATCTGCAATGTAACCAGTGACATTTCTGTCAGGGAAATGTAGTACTATAATGTTTTCCTCTGAAGTAGAAGTATACAGTAAGTAGTAGGCTGGGTGTGAGAAGCAACTACTGTATGTCATGGCAGGTGTACTGCTCAGGACCCAAAGGAAGCGCAGTGTTGAGTGTGAAGTCGTTTGTATGAACGGTTCTCGAGAAAGCTGCAAGCAGCAACAAACACCACGGGCCAAGCATTGAACAGGCACTGCGCTCATCTTTAGAAAACATCACAGCATATCCACAATGACTTACAGTTGGTGGAGGTGCTTTCTGAAGGTGAGCTGCTGTTCAGACACACCGTGTTGGTTTCTGCCTGCTTTGGGAAGGTGGCAGATTTGGTTCTAACATAAACAGCGGTGGTGGCACTGGGTCTTTGAGGCAGTCCTGTGGTGGAACAAAATTATGTTATCACCGTCCGACACTAAGCAAACACTGTAATATTAGATCCACGATGCAATGGACAGGTCAGCACAAAGGCCACATGAAAACTGGTGTACGTGTGGAGAAATACCTGTGCCTGCTGAAGACAGAGGCTGTTGCTGCTCCTGTAACCGGGCTCTGGAACTCATTACTTCATCCCACTGCAAATCAACAAGTATTCATCGTCCGAGTGATCAGTGATGTTTTTATATTTCAGACATTGAGACGCTTAGATATGACGTTTCTAAGTGACACAAATATCAATATTTTATTCTGTTATACTGATTTTAGAAAGATAAAAACAGACCTTAACATATGTCATAGTAATCATACATACACAAGCCAACGCATCATGTAAATTGCTGTGTTGACAAACACTCTTTTCTTCTCACCTTCCTTCCTGCCACATCTCTCATGGTGTCAGCCAGTCTCTCCTCCTCTGCCAGGGTTTGCCTGTGAAGCTCTGCCAGTTTCTCCCTCTTCCTCTCCTGCTCGGCATCGACCTGCTGCAGGCGCTCCGCCACCTCTCTCTGCCAGTGCGACTCCAAGCCCAGTTGGCACGTCTCCGCCATGGACTCCTCCAGGGCCTGTGTGTGTGTGTGTGTTGAGGGAGAGAAAGTTAGAAGATTGTGTGCCGACGTATGGCGATAATATTTCACCGACTCCATATTGGAATGCGTCACCCACCTGCATGTTTGTCTCGGTGCAGTGTAGCAGCTCTGTGTAGCTCTCTTCCTCTTTTTCTGCCCTCCTCATCCTCATCTCCACCTCCCCCTCAACCTCCCGTCCCATGCGCTCATGCTCCTGAAACATGTGCTGAGGGAAAGGGTCATGGAATGAACACTTCAGACTCAAAATTATTACAACAATCAAGAGGTTGAAAGTGATGTTATTACATGGTGGGAATTCACTGTGATTATTACATCAGCTAAATATATATTGTCCGATTGTCTAGTCCTCGGTGCTTGATTGTAAGTACATGTGTGATATCCATTTGTTGTGATTAAAGGAGGCTACAACCCTGAAGTCTTGGATTAGATACAACCATGAGGGAATTTGCTTCCTGTAACTTAATTTTGTTTCAAAGTGAGATAAAAACTTAGAGGCCGAGTTGTGATTGTTGATATATTTAATGCCCAGTGAAAAAGCACATTTTATACTTCCAGGTATTTCAACAGCAAAATGTGTTTAAGAGACTCATCATTTGGGAGTAAAGGGTCGCAGAGAGAGACAGAAAAAGGGAGGGAGTAAAATGAATGAAAAGAGGATGTTGTGAGAGAGGAGGGAGGGGTTTAATGCGAGCAGTTTGTCACCTGTTCAAGTCGCCTCCTCTGAGCCTCCAGCTCCATCTGTCGGACTTCTAGATTCTGGACTGCTGCAGCTGTTTCTCGCTCCCGGAGATCCATCTGTTGCACAACATAAAGGTTGCTGTTGGGTTAGTGCTCAAACATGGAGGTTATTAAGTCCACGACAGATTCTTTTGGTAGAAGTTAACAAATTGAGACAAGCGTGTTAATGTGTTGAGCAGAGGGTGGGATTACAGCCCAGGATCTCTGCTATGGCCAATGTGGGCTCCTTTATATAAGAAGACCACTTTGAATCTTAACCACCAGGTTACCTTTCTACTGATGTCCTGATCTAGTCTTTGGACCTGTGAGGCTCTCAGGTCCTGCTGGTGTTTGAGGAAACGTCTTTTAGTTGCATCCAGCAGCTGTAACTCCTTCACCTTCACCTCTCTCTTCATGGCTGCCAACCTGCAGAGGACAGAGTAGTGTCAGCAGCAACCCACTCTGCTAAATAACATTGTTCTTTTTTTTTTCCCTCATAACAATGAGGTGCATGTCTCATGCTTTTACTTTGCCCTCTGCTGCATTAGTTTTTCCTCTTCTTGTGCCAGGATGTTCCTGCGCTGTTCCTCGGCTTTCTGCAGCAGCTCCCGTTTTCAAATCAATCAAAGTATTGAATTCATTTAATTTACATTCCAGGCTTGCATTTCATAGACAGATTAAGGCCCAATATCTACCTGTTGTGCATAATAGGCCTCCTCTTCAGCCTGGCGACGCACAAAATCTGTGTGCAGGGCTGACACCTCCTGTCTGATGAGACATAGACACACAATTCATCTGCTGCATATTTTCTCACTCGTGACTTTGATGTGTATTATCTAAGGCTCTTTCTAGCTAATTAAACATACACGTCTGCTCATACTAACACTGTCAACACACAATGTTTAATTTCACCTCTCACGGAGATACTCCACCTCCTGCAGTCGTATCTTCTCCCTCTCTCGGCTCTGGTATTCAATGATGAATTCGGGGTAGTGGTTGAACACGGGGTACTGACCATTGGTCAGTGGTGTTAAGTCAGAGAGCATATTCCTGGGATGGATGTCAGCTGGTGTGCCGCCCATGAGCCGGTACGCTTCTTTTATCATGGCTCCCAAATCCAGGTTGTTACGGTGGTGGAAAAAATACTGAAAGGAAAAAGAAGGGAGGGGGGGGGGGGGGTCAATTTGATGGAGCAGGAGAGAAAGACACAATTACAGACTTAATATGGCTCCGACTATATTTTCAGAGGACAGTTACCTCAAAGTCCTGTTTCCGGGAGCAGAGCAGCAGAGGCTCACGGCAGCAGGTGATGTAGGCCACACAGGCCATGAGCAGGAATGATGGATGGTTGGAGAAGATGTTGTCAAAGAGTCGGAGCCACTCATCACGGGTCAAAACCTCAGAGAACAGGGTCTCCAGCAGGGGCCACACATAGAGCTGAGACAGATATAGAGATGCGCAATAAAATCTCTATATCACATGGGTGTGAAACTGTGAGTGTGGAGTTCCAGGACAGCGGTCTGTCCACTCGTCCAAGGGTGGACGAGTGGAGTGACTCTTCCGGGTTGTGTGTACTTGTGTACAGTTACCTGTGAGGTGATGCCACAGTCCACCAGGTGCTGCAGCAGTTCCTTGTCATGATGAGCCAGAACGTTCTCCGCCATGCTCAGGATGTTCAGAGGAGGGTTGGGGAAGTACTCAAACCAGTGCTGACCCCAATTCACTGTGCAACCAAACATCCAAGTAATCAAGAGACTGATAATACATCGAAGTTGCCTCAAGACATTCAGATGTCTGATAAACAGAGACAAAATTGAAAAACTTGAAATAAGTTTAAAGAATTAAAATGGTTCCAAATCCATTGGTGTCAAAGTTTTGGTCTTTGGCTGCGCACACTGAAGCAGTGTTGTTTGGATTAAATGCTTATGAATGTAGCAGTGCTACTCTCTACACATGAAACGGGTACAACACGTGTAGTAATTCAATACTTTACACAAAGCAGCAGCCCAAAAACACAGGAAAGCTTTCAAATGTGTGTAGTGCACATTTTATAATGTTGTGTTTACTGGGAAAATGGCCTTTCATAATAACCATGAAGTACCTATAACAGTGGCCACCACCTCAAAGCACAGCATTGGGTTGTTCTGGAAGAGCTTGACAAACGGGAAGGCTACTAGGGGAAGGTACTCCACCTCTCCAAAGATGGCCGCCCAGTGAGCTAAGGCAGACAAAACCCTGTTGAGTAGAAGAAGATGAAAAGTATGCGATTACAAAAATTGATTTAAAAAAAAAAAATGAAATACTTAGAGTTGCAATTGTGTGTGTGTGTGTGTGTGTGTGTGTGTGTGTGTGTGTGTGTGTGTGTGTGAGAGAGGGAAAGAGAGATTACCTCTGTAGTCCCCTCTGTAACTTGTGACTTTTGATGGGGTACTTATCATGCAGAGTGAGGTAGGCTGAATGCAGGCCTTTATCAGTCAGACTGCTGTACGCCGCATGGTTCTCTGGGAGACACAACAAAGACCGCCACACAAACATCCTGCGATGTGGACACAAAGGTTAAGTCGTGTGAATCTGACCACACAAGTGTTAAAAGTTGGCATGCATTCGTCAGTCATCAAATAAATGCATGAATCCCCCTCCTGTGAAGGTAATCTTTACCTGTATTTAGCAGGATACTCTCCAAATGCCTTGAGCATAGCCACCAGCCTCTTCTTATTTAGACCAGCAGGTAGTTCATTCTATTGATTGACACAAAAGGGTAACACTCTATGAAGTGAGACACTTTAGTCTACTTTGTCTAGTCAGGGGGAGGGAATGCTTTGTGTGTATTTATGGTGGAACATCTCTATAGTAAATAAACTTCACATCAATCTATAAAAAAAAAATATATATAACTCACTATATAAAAAAAAACCCCCAGTGTGTTAAGACATTGTGTGTGTTGCTCCCACCTCTTTATCTTCAGCTGTAGACCCAGCAGGGGGTCTAAGTATCTTCACATGTGTACGCCTACCCGAGCTCTTGGCTGGTCTCTGAACGACCTCTGACCTGACCTGGACCTTTAGGTTAGACAAGTCCTGATCAGCTCCACCGCCAGAGACTACTGCCACCCGGGAGGGAGGAGGCTGGGTGAGGGGCACAGACAAACACACACACACACAATATGAATACATATAAATTATTAATATCAAAAAACAAGAAAGCTCTTGAACCTCGTACATCTTTGTACTGTTATCGTAACGGTCTGTCACCTTGTTTAGTTCCTGTGTGAGACTCTGAACACTGTAGACATTTATGCTTCCATTATCCATGATGGCCACAACATGTCTGCCGTTAGGGCTGACCGTCACTGTGGTGATGGCGTCTTCGTGGGAACCCATGTGGAAAAGCAGCTTGCAAGTGTGAATGTTGATGAAGCGCATAACGCCGTCCTGACTCAATACACCTATTGTCTGCAGAGACAAATAAATAGTCTCAAACTCAGAGGGGTACACAAGCAGAAAAGTTAACATGTTAAACATGTGCATACAGAGATACAGCAGCCGACTATAGGCTCATTAACATGCAGAGATAAGCAGACGGGGCGGGGCCTCTTCCAGGCAAGTGATGAACAAGATGTCTAAAATTGAAACAAACAAGATCCCATTGCAGGAGCACAGAGGTGAGAGAGAAGTCTGTAGTCTGTGTACCTGACTGGCTCCTCCGTCAAAACTGTCGGGCAGGAATTCAAGCTGTCGGACGGTTCGGACCTGCGTGGGCATCTGAATCACCCTAATCAGCTGTTTGCTGTCCAGACACCACAGGTGCAGCAGGTTGGAGCGCCCCCCAGCAGCAAGGCTCTTACCATCACTGCCAACACAAGTGTGGTATCAGCATTCGATGAAGCCTTCTGATCCACATTTTACTTTTATTGTGCTTATGAAGTGTTTAGAGGTCAAGAAGGGTGGGAAATATAGTCACGAAGAACTACGCTGGAAAGCTACATAATCGATCAGCTAGTTAGCAGTGGTGATGCAGGAGACCCACCGTGTAACAGCAAAGGCCTTGTAGGAGATTTTGGGTCCGCAGTCGGGGACCGGGAGCTGGTATTTGCAGAACAGCGTGTCGCTCTCCCAAGCAAAGATGGAGTCATCGCTGAAACAGCTGAGAATGGTGTTACTGAGAGGCAGGAAGAACACCTGCAAAACAAACAACAGCGTAGAATGACCATGACAACGAAACAAATTTAAGGCACATCATTAATGTACCAGATATATCCTGAAGTATCAATAGCTTGAAATGAACCAAAAACCTAAATCCCTATCTGACAGAAAATATAACACTTTGTCTGTCCTCAGAAAAATGATCTGGTCATGATGTGACCAAACATCAATTTGTAAATGTTGCTCTTTTTTTTGCACGTTTACCCTCTGAATGCCAACAGACTGCCGGATGTTGAGCTTCCTCTTCCTCTGGAAGGTGTCCAGGTCCCAGAGCTGAGCTGTGTCCAGGGACGTGGTGATGGCGTAGCGACCTGAGCTGTGGACAGAGATGGACGAAATGGCCCCCTCGTGACCCCGCATCCAGCTGACCAGCTGCTTTGTGTCTGAAAGAAACAACCCAACAATACCAAGTGTCATTGAAAATGAACTTGTTTGGAAAAAGTCCCGAGAGTTTAAAAACAGACTACATCTCTGAAAATCACGACTTAAAAAAATGATGCAATGTATGGATGTGGCCACACTACCTTTGTCAAAGCACTTGATGGTGTAGTCAGCCAGAGCCACAAGGAACTCGGTGGTCCTGCGAAGGCTGAACGCCAGCGCGGTGCAGGCCTGGCCTGTCTTCTGCACCAGACGAAATCTGCCCCAAGAAAGAAACAGTGAAAAACACAAGATCACAGAAATGTGAAAGCACTATCTGCTCTATATAGAAAGAGAGATACATGTATTGTTTTAACATGATCATGTCCTTGTAGGTTTAAAAAAAAAAATTGAGTAGAAAATAGAAGTGTGCAAGTATATCTATCATTTTTTTCAGGTGGGAGAAGAGCAGTGTCAACCCTTTTTGGGACTTTTGAGCACAGTCAGTCACCTGTTTCTACTGATGTCAAATACATAGATGTTGCCATGCTGGTCTCCAGCCAGGAATGAGTCTCCCGTGGTGTCAAAGGCCACATGGAGGAAACGCACCGTCTTGGCCTGCTGAGCAGTGCGGACCACCGTCACGAGCACACTGAGGGAGACAACGTCACACATTAAAAAAAGGTTTAACGCACACTCAGACAGGTCTCACGTGAAGAGCGACACATTTCAGTGAGTCGCGGCTGCCCTCTAGTGGTTAGAATACACTCTGAAAAAGTGTCTGAACGACAACAAATGTTAAGAAACAACGTTACAGTTTATGAGATGATAAGTAGAGTGATGCCATTCAAGTGTTTACAGTTCAGACTCGTGAGAATGTACCAATGCAACAAGTGTGACTGAACTTAAATGCAGTCAAAGCAGCTATCTACCTTTCAGTGTTATTCCAGGCTGAGAAATTTCTGTTACAAATACATTTTACTATAAAACATTAATCCAGATAATCGTGTCACTCCCTGCAGCATCAGGTGGTCATGACATCAACCTACCTCTTGCCTGGTGCTGGTTTTCGGTGCCAGACTTTCCCCTCTTCTTTGTTTCTGATGTCCGTCACCTCCATCTTAAAGACGTCTTTAGAAACACGTTCATAAAACAGAAGGATACCCGTACCTTACCCTCCGTACTTCACTTAATGTAACTTAATGCCCCAGCAACAATGATAGCTAACGGGCTAAGATTAGTCGGCTAATCTCTTTAAAGGCGGAGCAAACAGCGCGAAATTTGAAAGCGCCTCATTCAGTAGCGTGATATTTAGTTTTAAGTTACGCTCAGCACCGTTTAACTTTAGTCTCGACTCAACAGTCCGGTCCACTAGACGCGTAGCACACTTTACGCTAGCAGTTTTCTTCCACTTCAGTTTCAGTGGATTTTTTGCTTGTTTTAAGGACGGTTATTTTGTCGCCCAAAATTGACGTAAAGGTAAACAGAGGAGTGCATGTTGGGAGTTGTAGTTCAAAACTGTTTTGACTAAAATACTAAATTATGATACAAGACCTACAGATAATAATGTTGTAAACTGTAAGTGACACTCAGTGAATTGTAAAAAAAAAAAAAACATCTTCTTTGATTTGAAAAAACGACACCCTCTGTTTTAAGTTTGCTTGTATTTCCCTCAATGAATGTCTAAATACAGGTGTCCCTGAAGACAGAGCGTCGTCAGAAGGTGCGCTTGAAAACATAAATAGTAATGAAGACTCAGTTGGTACACTGACTTGGACTAAAGCAGTCAGTTAGCGACGTGTGTCTGTTAAAGAACGGATCTGAAAGGATCCTGTTTTTTTAACTAAACATAAGCAGCATGATTTCAGAATTACTGATCAGTATCATTCACTTCATTCACTGAGCGCCTGAGTTGTAAGAGATGTTAATTAAACAATTGAACAATGTATATTTGTGTAAATGGTTACATAAAATAAGAAATGAGTGGAAGACAATTCTAACTTCTTCATTTCTTTGTTATTGCGTCTTTGCTTCTGTTGTCGGACCATCAGGTTTTCCTTTTTCTTCTGCCAGTTAGGAAAAAAATAAAACACCTGAGATGATTTCCTTCATATTTGTTATTTAAAATGAAAAGTAATCAAATTATCTAAGGATATATATGCTAGCTTTAATTCACCCATGCCTCTTTATTCTGTCTTGCACCCCATTGCTTCAAAAAGGCAAGTCAAATAAAGTAAATCAATCGATTTGTGCACCACTAAGTCCCGTTTCCTATCTATTCTGATCATTAAGGTACTACTCTATGGCAACAACAGGAAACGCCTCTTTCTGTTGCTGGCTGCCCGTTGATTGGTCAAGTGGGATTTTTGCATATTACTCAGGAAGTACTAACGATGCAGAACAAAACCAAGTAAATTGGTGTGAGATAATAAAAATACATCCGGTACTTACATTTTTCCTTCAAACTAAGAGCATGATATAAACCAGTCATCAAAATGAATATAAAATTATGTAAATAACTAGATAAATAAATACATTTACAAACCTACAACTTGTAGAAATAACTAAAAAGTATATATATGCTTTCATTGGTGTCGCCTGTCTTATTATCACCTGTGTAATAATATTTGATAAGAATGGGGTAAAACAACAATTCTGCAACAATTGCTGCTTAAATGAAAGTACATTTTACTTGAACAGAAACATATTTTTCTAAAATCAATCAGCCATATTTTCAGCAACATTACAGTCCTACACAAAACTAGTGAACTCTTTTATTGTTTTCGATACAAATGTTATTTATTTCCGTAGAATATCACTTCTATGTTAATTTGCAATATGTCCTTTTGTTGTTGCTGTCAGATTAGTGGTAGTTGTATTAGTAGTAGGAGCACGTTTGATTTTACTTTGAAAAGGTGAACCGGATGTGTCTGCTCTGATCTCAGTAACTCTATATGCTAGCTGCCTGTGATTAGCCACGTCATGTAAAGTTAGCAGTGGAGCACTTCTGATAAAAAAGCAGCGAGTGTTCGCAGTGTGTTGGTGATATTAGCTCATTCTTAAAGAGCAGCTTTTGTTTCATGGTTATAACTCGGTGTGATCATATGGAAAGATGTCAGACATTGGGGACTGGTTCAGAAGCATCCCTCTCATCACCCGGTCCTGGTTTGCTGCTTCGATTGCAGTTCCCTTCATTGGAAAACTAGGACTGATTGATTTCAGGAACCTCATGCTATTTCCAGAGCTGGTCATAAGCAAATTTCATGTAAGTGTACCTTGTGTCTTGGGGTAGCTGTTAAATGCGGTGGTCGGTGTGTTTTGGATGTGGTCGGTTGGCTAGCTAGTGGCTAACGAGGCTAACTGATAAGCAGGCCTGTGTTGTGTGACAGCCAATCAGAGGGCGAGACGCAGAAGGTTAGAACTTCCGGGTGCTGTCATAATGCTACTTAATTTAGCAACCCCGAGCTAAAGTGTAAATATATCACCAGTTTAAGTATTTTAATAACCAGAGATGGTAACATAGCCGAGGTGTTGAATTATCTGTATTTTTTGGGATATAAGAACGTTAGTTTAAGGTGCTGTTGCTGTATAAACCACAAGGTGGAGAAAGTATTTTGGATTTATTGTAAAGGGACTTTCCTGCTATGAAATGAGCTATTCTCGCAGCGTTTCTACGGGTTCACAGATTGTCCGTTTATACAACGTTAGGGGGCGGCACGGATCCTCGGGCCAAATTAGCCTCCTAAAAATAATATTTGCTAGAGTAAAGTTTTGGCCTACTTTATTTATTCTAGAGGGAATGAGTGCTGGTTACTTAGAAGAATCACATTTTATTATTATCTATATTGTCCGTTTATACAAAATGCTGCATTGCTAGATTAAACTATCTAGTGTTGGTTACAATTAGCTCCAACTTCAGTAAAATGTTACTTTCACATTAACACACAACAATAACTCATTTAATATAACTTGTATAAAAGGTTAAACTCGCATGCTCCACCTGCAAGCATAATGGCAGCATTACCGCTTATTTCTATTGATATATTTTGAATATGTTTTTCTGTTATTTATAAGTAAGATTTTTCCAAATTCAAATGCTATAAATCGGAAGTCATGGACAATGTCAGTAAATAATAATAAATACTCAATTAACAATTGATATTTTTGGTTCAACATTATTGTAATTAATGCTGAATCTTAAAAAAAAATATTGAATTGAATAAGGCGGAGTCACGATTTGTTCCACCTCTGTTGCATGTTGAAATTGTATCCTATCAGTTTCCCCTTGATTAAAAGCAATTTAACACAAGAAATGCTCATCCGCCCTTAAGCCGCCTAGTGAATGCTGCATGGATCTGATGTCTGTTACCACCACACAAAACCTTTGAAACAACTTGTGTGCCAACATATTCTGCAAAGAATCACCAGCTGCCTGGTGCCACTTTTTCAGTGCTTAGAAGTTAATATTTACAATCCACATGAGACTCATATGTGTTACAAGCACATCTTGTCTGGATCCTGTCTGGATCTTTGCACCAACACAGCTGTGTTGATGTGTTTCTATTAGACTAATTTCTCTTCTGTTTGTTGCAGCTCTGGAGACCAGTGACAGCCACCTTGTATTTCCCTATAACCCCTAATACTGGGTTTCTGTACCTGGTCAACCTCTATTTCCTCTACCACTACTCCAGTCGGTTAGAGACAGGTGAGACTATTGGCCTCTACTTGCATGCAGTGACACACACGATGCACCTTTAATCATGCTAATCCTATTCTTGGTATTGTTCTCCAGGGGCGTTTGATGGCAGACCTGCAGACTACATATTCATGCTCTTCTTCAACTGGATCTGCATTGTTGTATCCTTTTGTCTTGCATTAGAACATGTGAAACCCTTTAAAACCTTTTGTTTAAATGATGAATTGCATTTTACCTTCAATATTTAAGGTTACATCCCTGCTAGTCTGTTTTTCACTCCACCATTGATTCTATCTCTGCTGCCTTCTTTGCCCCTCTGCGTTTCTCTCTCTCTCTCTCTCATCTGTCTGTTCTGCACCCCCCCTTCTTTCTTTTTCTAACCCTCTGTCTCTCTGCAGCACTGTGCCATGTCAGGGTGGCTCTGTGCCAGTGGCCCTGTGTCAGTCTACCCCTGCAGAGCAGAGAAACCTAATCTAGGTTACATGCAGCACATAGATCTCTACACTCTTTTCTGGAGTTCAGCTTTGACTGTCAGCTTCTCACTGACATCTTTTGTTTATGAGACACATTTGGGCAAAGTGCTGTTCTCCTTAAACCTGATCCAAACCAGGTGTTTAGTTTTTGTTACTACAGGAAAATTGTGGGAATGGGTGAACAGAAAGTCAGGTGTGGGAGGTTAGGCTTACTCAAAGGGAAGAGGCAGGTGACAGTCGGGCAGTGTGGGGATTTGACTGGCAACCCTCCCTTCACCAGCTGCTCTAATCTCAAGGCTCCAGCTGTGATTGTTTTGAGCCACGGGGTTGTTGTCCTTGACTCTGGCTACAGATAACCGGGATGCTGATGAACATGCGGGTAAGAATCCTCCTCTCATTCTGTATTTATACCACAACACATCATGATGACTAGGGCTGGGGTTTAAAAAATGATTATTCTCATTCAAACCGATCTTCATTTGATTGATTCATAAAATTCCAAGATCTACCATTCATCGCATACCTTTTCCTGTGGATGCAAGAAGCTTCAACCTGGTTTTCTCCCATAATCGGGACCTTGTAATTATGAGAGCTGGTGGACGTTCTTATGAAAACATCCACATCTGATTTCCAATCATTAAAACTAATCTTCCTCATCAGCAATAAACTTAAAGTTTGAGAAGAAGGCAGCGGGTACCAGCCAATCAGTGGCGGAGTCGGGCGTGTGGTAGCAGAATGTGAATGGGGGGGAAAATATTAAACTACTGTAAATAACAGGCGGAGCAAATGCAAACAGTGGATGAGAGGGCACTTCAATATTTCCAAAAAAACTCTCTTGCACACTTAATGCTAGTGTGCCATCGGCTAGGTAACCCACCCCTGCTGTATTATGGAGATATAGTTTGCAATTATCACTTGAGATCTTTGGAGTGTTTCATAATGCAACATCAGCACTTTAACTCGGCTTACATAAAGAAAAAGATTGACACTTTGGGAAATGCGTTTCACCTTTAAATGTCACAAAACGAAGACTGGCTGAAATCAATTTCATTATTTTTCAAAGATAAAAAGATGTATGTCAAAGTCGTGCTGCATCGCACATTCATATGCTGTTTGTGTTGTTTATCAGCTGCTGATGATCCCACTGATCATGTCGGTGCTCTACGTCTGGGCTCAGTTCAACAAAGACATGGTCGTGTCCTTCTGGTTCGGAACACGGTTCAAGGTACCACTCGTTACATCACACGTTCTACGCTGTTATCCTTTTAAAGGTATCTCACGTGTCACAGTGATATCAGAGCACATCAAATAGCATGTTTTCAATGTTTAGGACTAACGTGTGATATTTATTCCACATTATCTTCACTACCTGAACATGAGGCTAATTCCAATGTTCATATTAATATTCTCTATTATTCTGTCCTAGGCACATTATCTACCTTGGGTCATTCTGGTTTTCAACTTCATCATCGGAGGCTCGTGAGTAACTACTTTTAATTGGTTGAATCAAAGACTGTGTTTAATAGTTTCATCTCAAACACACTGCACTATGAAAGTAAATTCAAAGTCTTTAAATTAATTAAGAATGATCTTTTGTTGGGAATAGTTAAGCTGCCCCGTATAGCACATAACCAGCTCATTAATGTTATTCCTGTGAGGTTTGATTCTTCTTCTCTTCGCTGTTATTGTGCAGGTTTGTGAATGAACTAACGGGGAACCTGGTGGGTCATCTCTACTTCTTCCTCATGTTCAAATATCCCATGGACCTGGGAGGACGCGCCTTCCTCTCAACGCCAGAGTTCTTGTAAGTTCCTTTTATTTACCAAATTGGTTTTATATGAAGTTTAGGCCTTTATTTTTATTTTGTTACAACAATTTACCCAACAACTTCATTGTTGAGGCTGTGCAATACAAAGCTTCAAGGAAACAAGACTATGCAACTTTTGAATGAAGAAATAACCCATATATAAAAAGTAGCATTCAGTTGAATTCATAAGGAATATAATGCAACCGTACTTATTCCAACACACTCTCGATTTTTGCCACTACAGCCTTACTTGTTCTGGTATGACCAGAAGCTTATGCTGGCTAATGTCTACAAAAACGAAAAAAATAGATTTCAATGTCTTACTGAGTCAGTTTGCCGACTCTTTGATTTTTCTCTAATAGCACTTGTGTAACATCGTTTGTTGACGGGGTTTAAACATGTCTGGAGCTCGTCTGTATTCCCATAACCTCTTGTTTGGAAGACAAACACAAAAACATTTTTATTACCCAAACTGTGTTAAATGTTCATTAGATCTTGCGGAGCTTCTTTTTGGTTCATCTTGAACCATCTGTGTGCTTCAAGAAAGAAACGAACAGAGATTTGCAATCATTTTTGGTTTCGCTTCCAAACAAGTATTTTAAATATTTTTGAGTAGAACTTGGTTCGAGTGGAGGAAATGCGTTTAGTCCCCCACGCACAGTGACTCATACCGAGAGCATCGAGTCAGACCAATCGCAGCAGATGACCTATGAAAAACACACTGCCCCAGGAGACCGACTAATGAACCAAGACAACAGCTCGCCCAGACATTAAATCATTTATTTGTATGACTGTTTGTGTTTTTTAATTTATGACTTATTTGTTGTTTGAAAGCTGTGGGTACCTTCCATGACATTTTTGTCAGATCTCAGGATGAAACAGAATTTTTTTTTTTTCTTCTTTTAATTATAAAAGAAAAATACAACTTTTCTTTTCAATAAATAGGAATTGTTGCTCGATCAGCTGTTTGCAAAATAGTGTTAAATTGCTTGATTTCAAATGTTCCAATGACATCCGTGTTAAAGACCACATTTGAATGCCTCCCCTCTCCTCCTCTCTCCAGGTATCGGTTCTTCCCCAACAGGAGGGGAGGAGTGTCGGGCTTTGGAGTCCCCCCCAGCAGACCAGCTGCCCAGGAGCAGGGAGGAGGAGGTGGGGGAGAAGGAGGGGGAGGGGGAAGAGGAAGAGGACGTCACAACTGGGGCGAAGGCTTCCGCCTGGGGGGTGAATAAGCGGGGAGACGAGAGAGAGAGAGAGAGCTACCCCCCCCACCCCTCTTTTGCTCCCAATAACAAATGGTGTTGTTTCAGGTTAAAGTGCTTGCTTCCTCTCTTTTCTTTTGTCTGAGGGCAACCCTCGACTTAACATTGAATTCACAACTATGTTTTAAAGGCTCAAAGGAGATGAAATCTGAGGAAGCACGCATTTTAACCAAGAAAGCAGCGCACAGCAGGACTCTGACCATAGGCTCAATTAACTATTACTACTACTGCGGGTGTGTCCATGTGAAGCAGATAGAAGGAAATATGAATAAATATTTTTTTTTTTTTTTTAATGTGATGATTCTTGCGCTCTCCTCCCCTTCTTCCTTATTTTCACCCCGCTCCACCTTTTTCTCTACACCCTTCCATTGGACTGTCGAGACCAGAGATGTTGCAGCTGCACACTAGCTTGCTGTTAATTCTGACTGGTGTTCCTGTCCTGTTCCCTCTCTCTCCGTGATGCCATATCAGATTACATTGTAATTACCAACGCACTGGGAGTGTGCTCTCAGCTGAACATGGGCAAAGCTATTTAGAGAGCACCGTTTCCAGGTCTGATTTTACATGGGTGTAAAATGTTTTTAAGCCTTTGTGGCACAGACCTGATCTTCTGTCTTAAGCTCTGATCTTGACCGAAATAAGGTGAAGATGGGATTTTTGCTCTTTTTGTAAATATAACGATTGTTTATTGAAAGGATGAGCGAGTCTGAGTAATTATGGTACTATCCATGTCTCAATCTTCTTCTCCAGAGTCAGGAGAGTTCAGCCAATGATGTGCCAGTGTGGCTGGTTGACAGACTATACAAGTATGAACAATATACAATTAGGGCTGACACCAACTATTATTTTCCATGTCAATTAACTGCCAATTATTTTTTTGTCATGAATCACTTGTTTTATAAATGTCAGAAAATGGTGACAATGCTTTTGTTTGGTCCAACAGTACAAAACCTCAAGACATAAATTGAACGGTCTAAACTGTCAAGTTCAACCAAACCCAGATATATAGTTGTAAAAAGTTAAAGTGACCTGATGTCTAGAGGAGGTGATTCGTGTCACTGGCTCAATACTTTACTTTCACTGTTTTTTATCTGTTAAACTCAAAATGCACAAAAGTAACTTTGTACTCAATACAAGCGATCAGCCACCCTGTCCAAACCAAGCTTTGATGCACAGAGTATACACTGGAAGACCAAGGCGGTATTACAGCTGGTTGTGTATTTATTGAGTTACAGCAGACTTAAAGTAGAAAATGAACAAATGCAAGCGGTTCTCCATTCTAGCCAACCAAATGTACAGTATCCCAGATACTAGTCTGAACATGAAACTAAAGCAGCAACAGCCACACAGCCGCCGTTCAAACCAGGGTTAAATGGCTTTTTCTTTTTGCTGCACAAATATTGCAAGCGCTTTCAATTCGACCCATGAATCACACATATCCCTTTTAAATCATTTCTAAAAGTGAGTTAAAAAATAAATTGAAGTGCATGCAAGAAGTTCATGACAACTTTGGCTGTTGTGATGAGATTGATAATTTCTCTCTCTGGAGATTGATGAACCACCATTTCAGGTGCTCTAAAGCGGCTGTACAGAAATCAACTAAACCCAGCTTTGAACAGGACCTTCCTAAAGACGAGAGATAAGCCAAGGGGCGTGTTCACGGGAGCTTCAGTTATTTCATTATGCGTGAAACACCTTCTCCAAGATGTTCTTAGCAGGTTCAGTCGAGAATATTTAAAGTTCTTCAAACGTAATAAGAGAGCAGAAAAGGCAGCATGGTGCGATCGGACCCTCTTCTCTACGCGATCAATCATTTCTATATCATGTTGCGTGTCACTCCTAGCTGTCCCTCGAGCACTTCTGAGTGATTTCCACCGTTGTCAGCGTAATTCTATGAGCGTGAATCAAGGTGACGCTGCAGGAGAAAAGGAAAAGTTGCAGCATGTACATATCTATCACTACCACAGGGATATACACAAGTGATATCGAAGACTACTCATGAGTAGTGCACAGGTATGGTTTTCAAAAAATAGGACTAATTTTCAGCGAACAACACTAGAATACAATTTGATCTTAAAACAATTAAAAAAAACAAAAAAAAAAAACATTCCAGGTTTTGGGGCACCAGTCATGACTTTTTGTTTTTTCTTTTTTCTTGTTCTTCAATGTAACAAAACATGCCCTTTCAGTAAAACTGTACACACTTTGATTTTGTTATACAGAAAAATATTTACAAGGGTGCTTGTTTAATAAAAAGAAAAAGATTAGTAGTAAGAACAATGCATCAAGTCCAGCTTTGGCACTCCTCTTAATGTCAGCGTCTGCACCACAGTTCAGTCAGTGGAACTACAAAGTCCCCGGCGCTTTGTGATGACATCACAGACAGTTACATTACTGGTTCCACATTCGGTCATCTTGAGTCGGTGCATGGTCGGTCTGTGACTTAGCAGTCAATGATTTACTCGACCTGGAACAGAATCAGACAAACACGGTGTGAAACGAAGACATGGGGCAATTTAAACAAGTGATTGCTATGGTCACACAAATTCAGAAGTACTAAACAAAACTTTATTGGGTATAAAAAGGTGCAAATTATTATAAAAAGTACTAGAAATATAACACCATTTGCACTGCCTGTGAGAATAACACTGTCTACATAGATGATGCTAATGATGGTGTGGGTCCAAATATCATCCGGTCATCCCAGCATGCCATCTTTTTTGGAGGGCCAATCAGAGGTAATTGCCCTCTAATAGCTTCCTGGGTAGCTGGAGACTGCAGCTGTGGCATCTTAAAGGAACAGCTCACCATTTATTTATCTTTTTATTCAAGCCAAGTTACACAAACTCAAAAAAATATATATGCACAGATCAATATGTTTAACAATAATGGGTCAAATGTGTTGCTCCAGTGTAATATTCATTTGTGATGCTTTCCCGAGTTTCTTAACACTCCCCATACAAACCACATACTAGTGTTCTTTAGAAGGATATTTCAACCTACTATCAACCAGTGACCCGTCCAGGTTGCTCCAAGGAGAGAACTTCACCGTCTGTAGCCAGCCTTTGTCTTTCCACTCCTGCTTCACCCTCCTCTCCCACTGCCACAGTCACCTGTACCCACCTGGCAATGAACCAGACGCAAAGTTTAAACACAAACGGACTCCTTCTAGGAACTAAAAAACAAAAATCAAAGAAATGTTTTCCTGTGCGCATTGAACGATCTGTGGAAAAAAATGCCATGAACCATACGCACGATGTCTAGTTGATGAAACGGGTAAGAAATGCAAAGAACGGAGTAATTCAGCATCCACAACTTGTGATGCCCATACGGTGCTGTATTTTTAGACTTATCACAAAATAAATCTTAAAATAACTCCTCAGATATTCCTTTAGAATTGGCAGTGAGCTGATCTTTTTTTGTCTGTATAACATCTCACGCTAGAGAATAAATATAGGATGAAAGATCCGTTTCCCTCTCTCCACCCACCTCCCTTTGTCAGCAGTGCTGGAGCTGGTTTGGTCCGGTCTGGTCCGGCTCAGGTCCGTCACACTGTGGGTTAATCTGCCAGTCAACCACTGGACTTTGTCTTGGTCAGACAGCTTGGATTGCTCTGGAGCTGCTGCTGTGTTCTCACCAGCCTCCACTGCACCAGAGAAGAGACAACACAAAGTCAAACAAGGGTATAAAACATAAGGGAATACAAAATGTCTACTTCAAGTTCTCTTCCAAAACTCACCTTTCACAGCCTTGACTTCCAAGGAAACACTCTGTGTTTTCTCAGAACTCTGGCCGTTCTGTTCCTGGCCCGCTCTCTGCTGCTCTACAAGGTTTTGTTTTTGGAAACTTTCCATCCAGTCCAGAGTTTCCCCTTTCTTCAGTGCCGAGCGGTGGTCCTTGAACCAGCGGACAATGTCGGTGCGTCCGATGCTTGTTTGGACCTCCAGCTGGCTGTACTCCTCAGGAGACGGCCACCGGGTCTGACAGAACATCTGTCGAGACAAATCGTGTGACCAAACACAAAACAAGTACTGTTGCCGTTCAAGACATCTCATGGATATATGTTCGATACTGCAGTTTTCTAGACAACTTCACTTTAGTTCGTCAGATCTTATCTCACTTTTAATAATAAAGTATCAGCAAATGTCATCATGTAGTGTCAATCACACAGCTTTCAGTACCTTCTCAAGATTAATATACACATCAACTCACTTCATATTGTATTTAAAAATGTGCCTTCTCATCAATTAATCTCTTTAAAGTCACAACTTTTTACCATTAGCAGCTCATCTCGTCCTAACTTGTGCCATACTCTTAATATATTGTCATCTGATCAGCGTCGACATGTTTTCGTCAGCTTTTCTTACCTCTCTGAGCAGGCCGAGGGAGCTGCTGGCGATGGGAGCCGGGCTGGTGGAGGCCGACAGGATGGGAGGATGGGGAGAAGAGGAGGAGGATGAAGTGAGGATGGGAGGGGATGCAGAGGAGGAGAGGGTCGGCGGGTGAGGGGATGCAGAGGAGGAGAGGGTCGGCGGGTGAGGGGAGGAGGCTGCGAGCACAGGAGGGGAGGAGGATGATGAGGAGGAAGAGGAAAGGACAGGTGGATGAGGAGAGGAGCGCAAAGGTTTCCCGCCCTGCTCTCGATGTGAAGTCCCGTTCAGCAGCGCTCCGGGCCAGTCTGCTCGGTCCTCTGTGTTCTTTGAAGACATGGCGAGTAAAGCCTTCTCCATGTTGTCCCTCAGCGCCCGGCGCTCAGAAAACCAGCAGTCCACCTCAGTCTTAGACAGCCTGGTCTCCTGGGCCAGCTGGTCTGCAGCAGGACAGAGTTCAGTGGATCAGATGAGTGGAAGGCTTTTTTTGGGATACCTGGGAATTCAGTCTCTCCGAGGGACTTAAAAATTAGCTCATTAAAAACACTTATGCTATTCCTGTCTGCAGGAACCCACCAGAGACTGGCCTGCAGCTCCTTTGGGGTGAAAGGAATTAAGTCACGTGTTGTGAACTAGTATAAAGAGTGAGGGCATTTGACCAACTGACTTGCACCCAATTTTATCTCCCTCAGTCAGTAAGTTTCAGTCTGTAAAAGTTCGGAAATAACTTTCTCAGGAACTTCCCGTCAACAGATCATAAAAACAGTTATGACTGGCCAGCCGATTTTGTAATTCACCATCTACCAGCCTGCAGGACAGCAGTCTTGTGTTTCTGTAGGCAGATATAATGTGTACAATGTGCTCAAGTCGAGCATCTGAATTGAGGACTTGACAACCAGGAAATGAGTGAGTAAAATAACATTTACAGAAAAGCATTCAGTACAGGGTAGTGGTTTGTGCCACATTTAGTAATTCTGTAACTGAAAAGGACGTTTTAAAAAAAGGGGGACGTTAATGCTTTCCCCCCCCTCTTCCATCTTTCTTGACACACTTCATGCGATTAAATCAATCTGCTTGTGAGAGGGTTGGCAGAAGGCTTTACCTAGCCCCGCCTCTGTCAGAGTGCCACTTCTCTGAAAACTCTCCTCCAGTGCCTTCAGCTGTTCTGACGACTTCCCCTTCACCCTCTCCAGCAGCGGAAACTGGTTGGGGACCGCTTTCTTTATGAGGGCGTCTTTAAGTGCTGGTGTCACCTCTGCTTTCACCAGCACTGGAGGTGGAGGAATACCTTCAAGAGAGACACACAGAGAGACTTAAAGACCAAAACATGGTGAGGTTTGCATTGTGTTTTGAGGACAACACAGGTAATTGATATTACTAAATGACACACCACAAAT
>NW_022280133.1:116562-162626 GCF_004355925.1 Anarrhichthys ocellatus
AATTATAAATGAATGATAGAACCTTAAGGAGAAAGTAGCAGCCATGGGATGGAGAGGCAATACACAAATTGATTAAAAGAAAGTAAATTGGCAACAACTTCATAACTATAACGTATTTAACAAAATGCCAAGAGTTCCCTGGTTTCCTCTTCTCCAAACATGAATATACTTTTCTTCGTGTTCTACGACAGTAAATTGGGTTTTACACCATCTGTCAGACAAAACAAATGATACGAATATACCAACCCATCGGACCCGTCGATAAACAGTCAAGATAATCGTGAGGCTAGTCGATAATGAAAAGCACCAGTTCACCGGCTCTTGTAACTTCTGTCTGTAAAACTGTGTACACTGGAGAATGTTCTGGAGTGGCACCCTGAATATGTGTTTTAACGTGTTGTTTCTTTCTGTCTCAACACAACTATGCATATATCTTGGAGAGATTAGAGTCAGGCTTACTACTCACTGATCAGTAAGCAAGTTGCTGTAATATATATTGGCACATTTCTTTTCTAATACATAAAAAAAAACAAGCGGTTGCACAACCAGGGCAACAACACGAGCAACAATCTGTTCGACCAAATGAACTTTGGCCAACACACACACCTGCTATAGTTACAGTCCGTCAGTGTGAATGGCTGAGACGAGAAGCGTTCAGGTGGCAGCTGTATTTTGCAGAATAAATATGAAAACAATTTAGCTCCACGGAGCAGCTTGGACAAGTTTTACACAAGGATTTTCTAGTGTCTATTTATGTAAAAACACTTATCATCACACTTTGATAGCGTAGCTGCTATGCAAATATAAGCAGCTGACAGGTCTGCAGCTGTCAGGAAGACAAGTTGTCCTGAGAATTACTGACTAATCATAGATCAGATTGTGCTGCGGAGTGTGAATAAAGTGAGAAACCAGAGACAAAGCCGCTTCAGATACATATCTTAAAAAGCCCAGAGCAGCTTTTATTTGGGTTCTGCTGAAATGACAACTCCCTGAAGAAAGGCGGTTAAGAAAAGCAGAGAGTGAGAGTGAGCAGAGGAACCTTTCCTAGACCTAGGGTAATATTGTAATGAGCGGAGAGACTGAAGCTTATCTGGCTCAAAAGTCTATTGATATTCTGGAGGCCTCATGCAGAAGCTCCACTCTCATATTCACATGAGTAAAAATCAAATGAGTCGATGCAGCAGCGGCACGCTCTCCCATCAAGACATAATGAGGTTCTATAAAACCAAGTCGGCACAAAGTCCTCCACCAAATTAAAATCTCATGTCTGCAACACTAAAATATGTGGTGCTTATGAGTAGATATTGACAGAAGAAATAAGTATCTTCCCAGACGGATCATATTTAAGCCTGTATAGTTGCTGTATAAGGGTGGGGCTACAGTAAATATGAGAAAAGTAAGACTTCTGTCATCTTGGCTTGTTGGCATTGTACCTTGCAGTCATGATTTGGGCCTCTGCGACAGCGTCGCATTAATCACACGGCGCCGTACCCTTCGAGGCTCGGAGGCTGTCGCTCGCTGGCCGACTCGTCGTCCCGAGACATCTTAACTACTCGCACGACCCACTGAGGCATCATTAGAATGCAGCCTCATAGCCATGGTGTCGCCATAGCAACCGTGGACGTAGAGCTGTAGTCAAGTGGCTGCTACATCCGTGTCGCCGATAGACTGTATACGCGGGGACGACCATAACACGGCTGCTTTTGGGAGGTTTCTTCAACTTCCACCCACTGAACGTCAAGGACAAGTCACAGGGAGAAGAGCTAAACCGTCTCCAGATTAATCAGAGCTGTTTAATGAACCCTGTTTCTCTCTGTCACAAACTCAGGGAATGTGACTCTGAGCGAGTCCACACAAGGTTGTACTTAAAAACCAAATATGGAACAATGGAGTGTGCCGATCGGCAAAGTTAGTAATGAAGCACAGGCCTGGACGAGTGTCAAGTGTGCTGCGGAGGTGTTGAAGGTGCAAATCAAAACGACAATCATGCAGAGTGGATGTTTGCTGCAGCGAAGGAGAGACAATGAGCATGAGGACCAGCTTTTAGAGTCCAATAGCCCAAGTGAGCTTAATCAAGCTGACGACCCTCCCCGTTTTTCAGCCAACTGCCTGCTGCGATTTGGCCAGGAGAGCCTCCATGACTGACTCTGTTTTGGAACTGTATAGATTGAAAGCCGTTAACACTGCAGTTTATTTATTCTGCCACTCATTATTTAATCACCCCGTCCCTCAAAGTCTGCCTAAAATCCAACAAAGTAGCCAACATCTGGTAAGAAGGAGCCGGATATGCATCTGAAGCGCCACTTCATAAGACCTGCTGAACCTCTGCTGCATCACTGCCGACACAGCCGGAACACTTTCCGTGTGCGCTGGATGAGGATCTGACTGTGAGCACAACGGAAGAGAGAAAGCTGTAGCTTTTTTCTTTACCTCCTACTGGTGTGTTGAACCCACACAAGTACAGGGAGAGAGGATTTCCATTATGCAACATCTATGACCGTGGTTACACTCGTCTTTTCAATGCGACTTTTGTGAACGTGATACATATACACACAGACAGACAGAGACAGATTTATTTATTTTCCTATGCTTAATGTCCTGGTTGTCAACTCATGAAAGCTGCCAATGGTGCCTCACAAATGTGCTACAAGTGACAGGATGACATCAAACACTAATTTGCATATTAACCCTCTAAACCTTTCGCCCAAAATAAACCAATTGCACTAACCACATCCTGTAAAAACACATCAAATTCTGTGCTCCTTACTGCAACTGGGGAGCCATGATTGACTCGCCTGAGACCAATAGTCACATGACAAAAACTTGACATAACTGCAGGCTGCTGAACACAGAGCAGAGAGGGTTGTAAATATGTAAATAATTGAATTTCTAGAGCACATGGAGCCTTAAACATATAATACTTATAGGCACATGGAAAAATGTTGGATATATAGATACTACATCTTTTTTTTCCAGGTTGAAATCTGACTTGTGGCCCTCAGAGGGTTAAATAAATGCCTATTGAGTCATTTAAAGAAAAAGTGCTCACAACACGACAGATTCTGAGCATTGGCTGGCTCAGAAAAAGGCACATTATCTTACACAACACAAATACAAACAGCTCCACCGTTCGAGATGTTGCAGTCGAATTAGACTCGTGTTGGCTGAGTCAGGCTGACTGTCTCAAACAAAGAGCAAAGCCTGTGCAAAGAGTGCTGAACACTGAGGACACACCGGCTCTAAGATCCTCCTCCTCCTCCTCTCTTTACTCTACCGGGAGAGAGGCCGCTCTCCTGCTGCCTTCACTGGCTACTCTGGAGCACTGCATGCCATCAAGGAAAATATATAATTGGTTTGTGAATAACAGCCATGGCACTGAATTAGTCTAATCAACAGTTACAGAAACTTTATCAACAAAAAAAATATCAACCTTACTACCAGGCTCAAAAATAATAATTTGGTTTGTTTGGTTGTAAACATCTCAGCTGGAAGAAATGTGCTCAGACTGCAATCTGAGCTTTTCACATAATTGCTTTCACTTTATTTCCAGTACAAACAATAATTGCACCCAACTCAGCGGCTTTCATAGCCAGGGTCAAACCGTGTGTTCGTTAGTACGTCTAACCTAGTCAGCCAGTTAGCGTCTGTGTGCAGAGTGAGCTCTGTGCTGGAGCCACAAGCTCCCTACTGTCTGGATGCTCATTAAACTTGTATGAAGACCCAGCCTGGCAGCCCCTTGCCTGCCCGTCTGTCTGTACTTGCCCGTCATCTGGCTGGCTGTCTGTCTGATTGGTGCATTATATTAGCGGAGTCATTTTTCTGAAGGAGTTCCATGTATTGCTGCCAGGCAGCAAATACATTTATCAGCCCTGGCAGTGATTTAGTCTACACACTGGCATACATACTGGAGGGGGAGATCAATACGAATCCTTCGTACCAGGTGATCTAATACAACAGAAATATCAGTGGCGCTATAGGAAGGATATCTATCCAAAACAGCAGCAAGAAGAGAATGAACAGATGAGTCACAGCAGCGCTCTCTACTCAGCACCTATTTCTGTGCCTCATTGATGTAATCTCACAGTGTAGTAGGGGGGGGACAGATATGGCTCAGGCTGTGCTCTCAGAAACTGGAAGTTTGAAAAGGCAGTGTGGCCTTCAGCTGCAGATCTCCTCTATTAAAACACATTGGTCTGAACCGAATTAGCCCCCGTGCCAACACTCGCTGGCTAAACGTGTCGTGACTGATGTTTACAGGGAATTATTGGAAAACAACTTTTTCTTCTGGGTTACTACAGTAACTGCTGCTCAGAGGTCCAGGTGAAAGGCTGCAGCTCTATTTTCAGAGACACATTGGTAAGGAAAGCACATGTGAGGTTGGGAACGCGTGCCCCTGCTTCATGAAGGCAACAAGTGCACAACACCGATATGATTTACAGTCGATATGAAATGATGTAATGCAGCCAGCCAGACTGGTCAGGTGCACTCGAGTCTCTTGCAATGTCATCCACTGAGGCCATTGTGATTTCTGCGATGCGGGAAAATAAGGAGAGAACTTGAATCAGACTAAATATCTTGGAATTTGCCAAAATGTGGATGCAGTTTAGTAAAATGAGGGTTTTCCCTACCATTAGAAGAACTTGTTTCACAGCACCTAAGCTGAATGAACAGGGGTTTTAGGTTTATTTACGGGCACGCTGCCTCTCTCCTTTGCTCTCTGTGTCAGCGATTCCCCTCCACACAGACAGACACAATCCTATCACAGAGGCCAGGCGGCTAGTTTGGATCACACTACACCATTTTGGGTCTATTTTTCACTCACCCATAACTTTTAGAGATTGCTGGTGATGCAGCACTTCATCTTGTAGCCCAGCGGTCCCCAACCACCGGGCCGGTCATTTGGTACCGGGCCGCACAGAAAGAATAAATAACTTATATTATTTCCATTTTATTTTTGTTTTGTTTTGAAAAATTACCAGATTCTCTCCCAATTTCATCCGCCTGTGCCTCTTGACACATGTCAAGATTAAGCCAACAAGCTAGCGAAAATGAGTAAAACACAAATGTCTTTGGAGAGCTTCTTTGCACTGATTCAGCGTTATGGTGAGTTGTATTTTTTATGCATTTTATATTTGTTTTCATGCCGGGCGTATCATTTTATGTCATCGCGTTTATCCGCCACACCTTGAAGGCCGGTCCATGAAATTATTGTCTTACATGAAACCGGTCCATGGCGCAAAAAAGGTTGGAGACTGCTGTTGTAGCCCATTGAGAGGGCACCCTATTAAACGCGTACCCTTCTCACTCATGGTTATAACATAATCAATAACCCACAACTAACTCTCTTTAACGGGGTAAAACACCATGGCACACAACTTGTGACACAAACAATTTGTAAAACTAATATGCATCAACCAGCAGGCTCCATATCTGACCTGTCAGCGAGCGACAGCCAACCAGAGCACAAGGCTGTGATGAGGGCAGACTTAGGGGAGGGGTCTCTAAGTCGACCAAAACACGGAGATATCTGACACCAACAGCTACATTCAAAGCACTTAAGTTTACAAAAGGATTGAATGTTTTGCTTTACAACTGTATTGAACCACTGTAATAGTGAAATGTTGCGTTACATCAAATTCATTGATATTCATTCAAGCTGGAATATTTTCTAATGAATTACTGGAATGTTGATTATCCACCACATGATTAGACACCTCTTCTGAAGACAAACTCTGCTTAAATCACTAAAAATTAGAATTGGATTTCATAAAGCCCTCGCCATGCACTGCCCGAAATGTAGAGACACAGGTGGCCATCACACGCACAAAAGGCATATGGATGTCAACCTCTGCGCTTGAAGCCATGCATGAAGTAATGCATGAAGTACAAACCAGCCAGTAACACCAGGGCTCGAAAATAACGAGCACAACGAGACAAGAAGGCGACATCAAAACCACAAGCTGAAGAAACGCTTTACTGCAAACAGCCACATGACTTTGTTTGTAGCATTAACTAAAACTTTGAAGCTCCGACAAACACTCGTATATCACGAGTAACAAAAACATATTGCACAGAGAGAGTGCACACACTGCCTCTTTCTTTGGCACTGATGTATGGGGTGAGTTTTCCCTCCAGACTGCTTGGTCCACAAGTCAGCCACTGCAGTGAGGACGACAGTGTGTGTGACTGAGTTGTGTGGGTGAGGAGAAGCACTGCCACCATTAGTACAGCGTGTCCCAGCAGGGGTGGAAGAGGAGGAATTTCGGACCGTCGCAGAATTGATTTGAATCTCATCACGCGGCTCCTCTCTAGACCAAAGCAGTGCTGCACTGCATGTTCTGCATGGCAACAGAGCAGCGCTACTTTTGCTGGGCTGGGATAAAAGACTCAACGTGGACAAATGATGAGAACGGTTGTTTTGTCACTTGAGCTCAACCTATAGTGGATTTCTGAGGTCAGAGCTAATATTGAGTGGTAAGAAAATTGCTAATTTTCCTTTGCAATTGTGTATGTTGCACATTTTCACTTTTTAAAAGATCAGCACTTTTCCTACACAGTATTTCATTCAATCTACTAAAAGGTGCAGCGGGGAGGGACTACTTTTACAATATTATGCACCCCTCAGCTTTTGTGACAAGTTGCCAAACTTTCTCCGTGTAGAATAAAATAATCACTGCTGTGACCTTATTCAATCTACGGACACCGTGGCCTATATACAGCGTGATGGAGATACTGTCATGCAGACTACACTACAGTGGACCAAGAATCCAGTCTTCCGTTTATTCTGGTTCATGTAACAATGAACACAGACACTAGTCTCACGTTGCCAGACCTGTCTCACTGAACACACACCGTCTCTCTCTCTCTCTCTCACACACTCACACACACACACACACACACACACACACCCCAAGCTTTAAAAATATCCAAGTGTCACCCACTCTGCTGCTGATGGTTGGGTTACTATGGTAACGCTGCAACCAACAGAGACGGTACTTGTATCCGGGAGCCGAAACCCAGCAGAGGTCAATCAGTGTCACGACAGCAGCGATGTTTAAAATCCAGCTCCGCTTCACTTTTTCTGCACCAGGGTAAGGTTCACCATATGACTGATTGTACACATTAAAAAAAAATCTATTTTACATTGTTAGAATGACATATTTAGAGGTGACAAATATTGTGTATGCCAGTGCGCATACATGAAAAAAAACTTTACGTACCACATCTTCAACTGAATGCATCCTACAGCCGCCGCTATTCCAACAATAGACTCTAAATAAGCCATTTTACATAGTTAGTAGTAAACATGCGATTAAAACTACGGTGAGCTCAGAATTTGCGTTGCCTGCACAACATCAGGGACTGATGCGTATCCAACGGGCGTACTGTCACTGAACATGCAAGGCTGTCTCACATCAGTTTGTTTCTGCAGCCCCATATAAACTCACAGAGTGACCCCCATGCTGAAGGGCCAACACGTCAGCGAGCATTCACTTGATCCCAGGGCTGCGAGTGGGAATGAAAAGCAGATGGGGTGCTGGACCGAGTTTTTATTACAGCAATCGGAACAACACAGGGGTTAACGCCCCTCTTCAACATTTTTTATTTAGCTTCCATAATAATGGTCCCCCCTTGACTTGAATTTGCTGTCCCATTTGCGCTCCCCCTGTCCAGCTCCATGCTCCTCTTTCACTCTCCCTAATGGCTTTCTGCACAGACAGCCACACTGATAACAGCACATTCGTCTACCACAAAAGTATTAATCTCCACCGTGACAACTTTTAAGAGCTTAAAACGACTCGAGTGTTTTTTTGTTTGGGCCAGGTAAAATTTGAGTTTTCAGTTACCCTAAATGTACTGGGGTAATCTCTTGCACCCAACCAGCAGCCTCCAAATCAGGTCAACAATGACAAAGGACATGGACTAAAGTTTTGCAGAACCCCTACCACTAGCTACTACATTGTAGTCACTGCAGATGCAATGTAAAATAAAGTTAAGCATAGATTGTTGTATGCGTTTTACAAAGTATGTCCTTTACATGTATGCGAGCATGCATGGGACGGAGAGGAGGATGTATGTCACGAGTCCAAATGAGAACACTTGGAGACTTTGGATTTTGTTTGTTAGAGCCTGAGCAAGCACTTACTGCGTCTGCGCTGCCAGACTTCCCACCTGTCAATCTCTGCCTTCCCTGCAGTGGGTGTGGCTTGTGAATCGTCTCCAGCCTCTCCTCATTGGTCTCATGCCGGGAGGGGTGTGTCTGTGCCGTGCCAGCGGCTGACGTGGTGCAGTGCAGAAGGACTTTTAGTAAGCTCTTTCTCACCCTCTTTCCTTTTTTCCCCCCAAAACTTGAAATTTGGAGGACACAGTCAGATGGGAGAAGGGGAGCTACTCCACTCACATGCTCACACAAGCCCCAACGGTCTACGTGACATACAGACACCAATTTGCGCGCAAGGGTGTGAAATTAACTTTTTCGACAGTTCCATGTAGTGGTGATTATGTTCAGCATTTCACCAGAGCATCCGATTCAAACTTTCATGTTCTAATAGACTGCAGTGGCGAAAAAAATAGAAGAAATGAGCCTCTGGCTGGTGATGCACACGGGGTACTTTGATACATGCTTACACATTCAGAACAAACCGCTGCACAGACTGCTTTGCACCCGTAGACATAGATAATAATCAATGCAGCGATGATGCAGTGGAGTCTTTAATAAAATATGCCACTTAAGATATGACCGACTGCAGATACTAATGGTGAGGTCCGGTGCACCTGCTCTTACTCTCTCACACAAACACCTTGCAGTCTGTCACTCCTTGGCTATCTCTCACTTCTCATTCACACCGCTTCGACATTCCGTCTCTCGTTTCTTCTTTCTTTTCCCGGTCACTCTCCGTGTGGCCGGTTTTCTTTGCGACACCTCTAGTTCGGTTGGATTTTCCGACATGCTGAGCACCACAGACGATTTTCATGGGCGCAAACGGGCGACACCATCTTTAGTAGAATACCAGAAAGGAGGATCGCCTTAGTGGACACATAAAACTGTCAAGAGCATTGTGACCTTTTGTGTGCTTAACCTGGAAATGTTGCTGCTTTGGTTTCCAGGAATCCAACTAGGTCCTGAGCTCGCAAATAGCAGCCTTGTACAGCAAAATCTGACATGACACCAACGTGGACCATTGCTTTTACAGGTTACGGTGCTAGTGGGCCTTTTTTTTTCTCTCTCTCTCTCTCTCAGAGAGTAACTCCGTTGCCTCTTTCTCTGCATCGCCCCGTCTCCCTCAGACGTCACATGCACTCTCTCACACAGTGTTGCTGTCATGCTCCCTCTCCTTCTGTCCCTATGTAACCCTTCAGCTCTGCCTCTCTAATTGCATCCTTCCATCCGTCACACACCTCCAGGTGATGAGCTCATCTCTGTGGTTGCCTTAGTCACCTAACAACACGTCTGAGAAGCTGGTGGCGGCACAGCGGAGAGGGAGGGAGAGGGGGAGAGAGAGGACCTGAACTGAAAACACTGGAACAGAGCGCAGCGTATATGTCGGTGATGTCATCACAGAGCCCAGCTGAGCACGACAGGCCATGATGACAACAACCTCCATCCTCCAACCCACGATGACTCATTCCAGTGTCTCACAAAGAGAACGGACAGCCATTATAGAGCTCGGGATCGGATGTGGACGTGTGATGCGAGAGGTCAGGAAATGCTGGATGTTCCTGATGAAAAAAACTAAACTGGTTGAAACCCACCATAGGTCTGCTGGCACGGCTCTAAAAAATAACAGCCACACATCATGACAATAAGGAGGTCTGGGCTCAAGACAAATGCAAAAATATAGGACCTCTCGGGGCTCGACATTTATCACCAGCCTGCTTGCCCGGGGCTGGTAAACTCTGTGTTCAGGCAAGTGCATTGCCTCATGCAGTTGTCTGATTGGTTAAGGGAAAAATAAATGTGATCTTTATTAGAGAAGTCGGTTCCCAAGATATTCAGTAAAATATGCGATCTGTAGATTGGCATTTATGTTTTGTGTTGGAATCAGCTGGAGCGCTAGTTAACATTAGATGTTAGCGGTTAGCAGCCGGTGAGCAGCACAGGCGACAATAACGGCGCTAAAGCTAACGTTAGCCGAGATTGCATTTAGTTATATTATGATGCGTTCAAGCACTATTTAGTAAAAAGATTGGGGGGAAATAGATTATAAACGCATGAGGTAATCAAATTGAATCTAGTAAATTTAGTTTTTTTGAAAAGAAACTTGAATAATTTAGTTGTTTGAAAGAGATTTTTTTTTTTTCACAGCACATAAACAAGACATCAGGAAGATTATGATCTGTATAATTTCCTAACACTAACTCTTTGCAGCTTATATTACATAATTTAAACTATGAATGACAAGCGCCTGTAGAAAGCAACCAGAGTTGGTGATTGACCTGCACCGTAAGCACCGTTTCTGCTCTTTTACAAAGAAAGTGAGTCTGTTCGTGCATAAACAATCGTTAGCATAGCTTTACTAATGCTGTGTAGTCTAGCTATATAGCTGTCGGTCAGTGATGGACTGCTAACGCTGGATAGAAAATAATAATTGGAATCCCTCAGTTGACCTTCACATTAATATTTCTATCACTTTAAACAGGAGTCTTTGGGCATTCAGAGCTGAGCAGCAGCTTGTCCTTTCAGTCTCTGAAACTAAAACATTGGCTAACGCAACGTTAGCTCAGCAGCTGAAGGAGGGGACTGGGAGCTGGATCAACTTGGACGTTATCTGATATCTTCAGCTTTAATCGTGAGATGTCACCTACCAGCAGTCCCTCATGGTTACCGAAAAGGGAAAACTACATAACAATCATCACTCATATAATATAATGACACATAAGAACGATTGACTAGTATAATGAAAATGATTGTTAATGTGAACTACAGAAAATTGGTCTTGTTTTGTAGACACAGATGAACTTCGTATTTGGCTGTAGGTAAATACTGATATTTGTCAGCTGTAGTTGAGCTCCCGGCTCAAACACGGGACAGCTAGAACTTAAGCAGCACACACACACACACACACACACACACACACACACACACACACACACACACACACACACACACACACACACACACACACACACACACACACACACACACACACACACACAGTTTCTCACACATCACTGGAACAGGACTGCCTGCCACCTGCCCAGTTAAATCTACCGAAAACAAACATAGCGTATCATTGTTTTACTGTCAATCTTCTGCCTCAGGTTAGTTCCAGATAATGTTAATGGCTCTTGCTATTGTGATTGACACATGCAACATCTAGCGCCGGTGAGATGACTGTCAGGAATCAGATCTCACACATCATTTGTAAGAATATTTGACTGTAGTGCACTTTCCTTGCCGTCAGCCCATACCAATGGTTTCTATTTAAATGAATCTCACCGACTGAGTCTTGTTCATTTCCCACCATCTGAGTACAGTAAACGAATAAGCGCCTCTAGGAACAAATACAGCGGATCGCCTCACAGCTGGATGTTTTGGCTGTGACATTCTACGAGGTCACGGTACATTGAGAAACCCCGCAAGGTTGAGCAAGGCGGGAAAAATAGGCGATTCAATGACAGTAATTTATCGTTCATGCCACTTCTTCCAAAATAATAGCTGCCAAATTCCTTACTGTAAACAAACCAAATGATTTTAGGCTTTTGAGTAAATCTCTCGTGACTGAAATGTGCTGCTGCTGTCACAGTGCAGTGATGATGGGACAATCACTGATGTTATGGACAACAAGGTAGTGTGGGGACATCTGTGCATTTCTCTAATCCCTTGAGCAATACTGAGAATAACAATTTCCCAATTTTTTTTTTTAAACAACGCCTTAATCTTGCATCTGTCAAACTGTAAAAACAATTCAGTAATGTCCTATATACCCAACACTGGACAACAACAGGGATTTTAAATCATTATTCTATAACCTATATTGTAGTACTGACCTGGTGACAGTCAACTTGTTTGGGGCAAGCAAATAAACAAAGTTTCATTTTATTTAGGTGGATTAATTGAATATATTAATTTTGTATACACCTATTTATGGCTGTATTCCCGACGTCATTCTACAAAAAAGCTTGGCTACACAATACGCTAAGCAACTGTGTGTGAGATCTGAAATATGACGGGTTACTTTTATCAACAGACACCGTTTGATTGTTCAGCCACCAATAAAAACGGGCCGGCTGTCATTCTAAATTATCTGTGATTTGACAGATCACACGTGGAAGCCATGTGAAGAACAAACATGAGCCACATGTCTACTCACACGGAGAGAGCAAGAGGTGCATGGCTTAGCAAGCGAAGCCAAGTTTATACCCAGAGGAATTGCCGGTAACGGGTATGACGGGGGGGCGATCAAAAACACTTGCATCTTTTACGGATTGGGCTGTTGATCAAGGAATGTTTAGAAATGCAACATAGTAGGTCCCAGTATGAGGGGGATGTCGTCTATTGAACGTACTTCATCAGACACACAGTAAGAACGTGAATAGTCTGGGTGACAGCTTTACTTAGAAAAGCAGCATTCATAACAGACACCAAGTTATTTTCCATTAACTTGCCCACCTGTAGGGGCCGAGTGTGTAGACCTGTCAGAGGTCTGAAACTGTGCACTGCTTAACAGGTGCACTGAATTACAGCACAGTAAATCTGTGTCACGGACTGTTTATCACAACCAAGATGCAAGATATGAAATGCTACTTTAATCTCAACCTAGTGCCGTCAGAGTCGATATATAGTATCCTTCTCTGGGAGCCGGACTGTCTGTCTTCTTGTAATGGTCGTAGACACCAATACTCACGTAGACGTTGTTTGGGACAGACTCAAATCAAACCATTAGTATGTCCATAGTATGCAATACAGAACTGAAATTCAGTGAAATGTATGATTGTGTCACAGATAAAATGTATTTGATGTGGATGGGTGTAGTCACGCCCAGGTCACTTGATATGGACCGTGTCAGCACCCATACCAATCCTGGGTATTCAGGCATCCAGTGGACGACGGCCTGTTGATGGTATTTAAGTCTACTGTGGGCGTTAATGCTGCCAAAATTATGTAAAATCTCCAAAAAGCAATAAGACAACTTGCGTGGGGCTTGAATAGAATGCACTCGGGTCTGATGGAGACTTGCAACTCCCAACATATTGTAAAGTTTACTGTGACTTTGAAGAAACTTTACGGCGTTATCCCCCAATAATAAACCTTAATGACAGAGTAGTGCATGTGATATGTATCGTTGCATGACACAGTGATGGAAGAAACTAGAAGACAAGGCGAGGGATGATATACACTGGCCTACAAAAAGCAAGCAGACCTTCCCTGTTTAAAGTATGTCACGACTGTGTGTAAAATGCTGGCATGGGATAGGTTTGATCCTCTATATAAATATGTATGTTTGTGTTCATAAATCACAGTGCAGGACAACATGTAGGATGCATAACAATGCAATAAATCAAACTACCACTTTCCCTTTAAAAGGGTTGCACTGAGGACACGTTTTCCTCTGGTTGACACTGCGTTCATTATTAAAGTTGTTATTCTGAATAAAAACAGCCCTTTATACAGCAGTAACGCGCCTGCTGCACCGGCAGGATACAAGTCCGCTCCTATGCTACGGTGTGTCTATCCGTCTGCATGCAGTAAAAGCCGTGGTCTCGGAGGGGAGGAGGCATCACCAGAGGTAACGTTACGCCTACATCACAGAGTCGCACAAATCAAAGTCTATAAACAACGTCGGACTCCCAAAAGTTGCGACCCGAACCTCAGTACCGCTAAATGCGAGCGGGCTACACCCGGCCGTGGTGCGGAGTTTAATAACGGCCGTTTCTACCGGCCAACCCGAGATGTGACAGTGGGGCGCAGGAAAAACCCACTCTCCCCAAATGTTCCCCCCTTCTCGCCATCGACGTAACAACATGTCGGCAAAGGACGGCCATGTTTTGCTGGTTATGTCGACACGGGGAGGAGGAAAAGTAGACACGATGTATCTCCGCTCCGCCGTCTACCACCACGGCCTCGACGTATCAAAGTGAAACTTAAACACCGGGGGGAGAAAACGTCCAATTAACAACTTGGCGGACACATTGTCTCAGCACGCAGGTGTGAACGGCAGAGCCAGGCAAAGTTCACGCGGATAGACAAGTTAAAATATTTATACAGAGGCGTGCGGGTGTTTGGGAGACACGCAGAGGCAGCGTGAGCCAAGAGAGGGGCACAAAAAACAACTACATGCAGTTTTAACTTGAGGGACTTTTAAGGGTGGAGAGGGGGGCGTTAGAAAAACAAGAGCAAGAGTTGATCCATTTTCTTACCTGCCCGCCGTTTTGGCGCGATGCTCAGGTGGCGCGGTACAATCCCAAAGCGACTGCGAAAACAACAAAAATGAGACGGACCGGTGTTAAACACTCTCGCGGCGGTCCGGTAACCGAGCAGACAACAGGCGACAGGAAAGAGAACATTGGCGATCACAAGGAGGATCTACGCCAAAAGCCACATGATCGCCGACGTCAGAGTACGTATTTGCATGCCGTACCGGAGCGCCGGTGTCCGTCCACAGCGGATCCATGGCGGCTGCTGCCGCGAAAAGTTGAGACACGGGCTGAGGAAAGTGAACCAACTCCGCTTCCAGACGGCAGGAACGGCGCTCGTGGCTCCATGTAGCATGCCTGCTGCGCATAAATGAATGAACGGCGCCTTGTTGCCGTCAACTTGTCCCCCGTGCTGATGCCCGCCTGCCTCTTCGCTGGGAGCTAATTGAATATTACAGTATCAGAGGGGGCGTTGGTTACCCCTAAGGTCCCACCCCCTCTCTTTCACCCCGCCCACCCCTCTTTCTCTCCCCTCTGTCTCTCTATATGCATGATGCGATGCTAGGTGAGGAGTTGCTGCAATGCTTTCTTAAGTGGGAGCTGGTCTGCAGGGGGGCTGCATACATCTCCGTCTTTCATCACACACACACACACACACACACACACACACACACATAAAACACACTCGCATCTGGATCCAGAAAAAGGTTAGTCTGAGGTCAGCTGATACAGCTCGTGTGTCGGTGAGACAAACTGGCCTGAATTGACACGGGCGGCTCAGCGAGCTCGCGCACAACAGTGACCCCCACTGGATCCTCCTTAGAATTGATTTTGACCTTGGCCCGTGCACGCATGCACGTTCCTCGTGGAGTCACGTACACAGTTTGCCCTGCAGCGGTTTCACCAAACTCAGTGTCATTCGTGAATACAAAAAAAATGTTAAAGGACCACGAAGAAAGTGTTATTGTAATAAAGTGTGAAGTCAGCATGGATGGAGGCTGGCTGAACATAGATTGCAGTCTTTGGTTTACAAGCTTAAGATAATTGAGACATCACACATGAGAAAGGTTGGCGCAGGTTAAAAGCATGAATGTGTTGCAGACAATGCTGTACTTTTTGTAGTGCAGGCACTCCAATTTTAACCACACATCACTTTTAATATGAACATTTGTTCCACGGTTAGGACTACCAGCTGCCGACCACAAAATAAAGGTGATAAGATAATGATTGAGTGGAAGAGAAATTGCTGTTTGTGCGAGAGCAACAGCATCTCTTTGTATAGTTTGAGTTATTATGTATTTAGTAGCTATATAGCTTGTTCAGTTTCTGCATGACCAACGGTAGTGTAGCTGTCCCCGATGTCATAGGTCAAACTGAGTGTGTTGGTGTTGACATTCTGCTTGAGTATTTCTAATATTGTTACTTGCTCTCAGACCAGAACACCGAGACAAACTCCCCTGGCTCGATGAAAAAGAAACCATGAAAGGAATGCTGATAAATTGCCTGTCTCTCACAATACTATGGAGGGAAAATGGTGAAACATCAAAACATAGTTAAGATCAAGAGGTTATTTCTCCAACCTTGTTTTGAAAATGTAATTTTCCTCCAGAATGTTTTGGCATGTTGTCGATTCACATTTTGCACATATCTTCTGGCCCTGACATCAAAACCCTCGTATGAAGGTTAAGAATTTCTAACATTCCTTTTGTTGTTGTTGTGTTTGAGCAGTAATGAAAGAGTTATCTTTCATGAAGTTGACCACCTGTCTGCTCTGATCCTTTCACACAAAATTCCGTAACAAGCTATTTGAATGAGTCAAAGTGGTCCATTTATCTCTTAGCTGTCAGGTCACTGATGTGTTTCACTGATGTGTTTTCTGCTGGTTTAATCATCCCTTGCAGTGGTTCAATTTAGGCTTGATTCTTTATCATGTTCTCTTGGTCTTCATTGAATGTGGACCAAGCGTCTATCTTTGAATGTGAAAGCAATAGAGCTGACAAGGTGTCACCAAGCCTTCTTCTTCGCCTCCCACAGGCCTCAGAGAAAAAGTCAATAGGAGGGAAAAAAATCTGAATATGAAAGAGAGATGTTTTCTCGCCAGTCTGGATTTTAAGGGCTGCTCCTTGAACCTGTCCATCAGAACTCAGGCCGGACAGAACAAAGCAGCGCCCCACTCGACCAGTGAGGCCAAAACAGTTCTGACTTGAGAGGACAGAACAACCACCTCATAGCTGAGGGTCAGATTTCTCTTCCACAGGTCAGAGCAAGCAGACACACACACACATATATATGTGTATATATATATATATATATACACATGCATTACTTTTATATATATTTATATATATTTGTCAGAACATTTTACACCACGTTTACATCACTTGAACATCTATGTAGTTCTGATAATGTCAAAGTTAGTACAGCAGTCTGTATGAGTGCACAGTGCTGTGTTATGCATGGTCCATTATTGTGCCGACTGATGGATGGATGCTGTTAGTAATACTACACCTGCAAAAACATGTCCAGAATTGAGGTTAGGAAAACCATAAAACATAGAATTACTTATTTGTGGCTTATCAAATAATAACAAGGCAAGCGACAGAAAGGCTCTGTGTTCAACCAATCCCCCCCTCCCCCATTTTACATTTGCTTTAATGCTAATCCCGAACTCTTGAAAGAACAACAACACGAGGACCTATGCCAAACATCAGCTCCAGTTCAAAATACACCCAATGATTGAAGTTTATATGGAGACGTGCTTCGGGTGTAAAAGCCCCCTTCTGTTTCCTACACAGACAATGTTTTAGGTGACGTGGCATTCGGGGCACTTCAAAGGTTTGGATGGGCATGAAACTTGCTAGGTTAAACCATCAGTGCAAAATATGAGCGACTGTGTTAGAAAATATCTGGTTCTTTGATAAAAACCATACAAGCTTCTGTAAATAAATAAAAACACAAGGAGAGAAATTAGCTATAACTTCTGAGGTGCATTTTGGTACAAAACGTCACCATCACAAACTTCAAATTATTTTGTGAGCCGTTGCAGCCAATGTTGAGCTAAAGCTAAAGTTATGTTTAGGAATAAATTCAGCAGCAGACAATGGCACAGCGTTTCGTTCCAAAGTGCAACACATTTTAATTTGCTACAGCTGTGATTCATACCTCTGACATGCTTTTTCTCCATAGCAACAGTGGCTCATGTGTATTGTAATATTTATTTCGTATATTTACAATCATAATACTTTTATTGTCACGTTTTTCTTTTGAAAGGTCACATCCAACCTACAAGTTGATAAAAGTTGATTACTTGCAAACTCTGACAAAGGAAGTGAACTTGACTATGCTTAAAATAGGCTCTGATGCTGTCGGACTTTCTGTAACTACAGATGTTGTTATGGTTGTGTCTTTTTCCCTAAAGAATTTGTTACAAAATGTATTCAATACCTTCATCTAGATTTTCACTTCAATTCTCCAGTGAGTGTTAATAAACTTAGAAAGGACCTTTCTAATCAACAGAGACGGTGAATTCTGTGAATGTATAAATGTGATTAAAACAGAAGGTCACTAGATGGTGCCACATGGCTGTACAACCCCCTCCTATGTAGAATCCCCAAACCTGGCTGGGACTGAACTAGAGTTTTTTTGTTATCTGAAGTGCACACATGGTGGAAGTGCTGCCAACTTTCAGAGCATCTAACCTAAAGTATGTATCAGAGTTTTGGGCCTGACTGGGTCTGTCCTGTGCTTTTTTTATTGAATTGCAGTTTTTCTGACACTTATCTCTTTCATCTACTTGAATCATCCGATGAGGATGCTCTGTTCGCTTTAGCCTCAGTCTTTACTGCATTGTTAGATGGCACAGAATGAGCATGATGTTTCAAATTCAAATAACTCGGTTGGAAACATTAAAAAGTCGTAGACCAAATCAAGAAGTTCCTGTTTTGCCAGAAATTTGCCAACAGAGGCAAGTTAAAAATTAGAAGTCTGTCTGAAATCAAGGACCCATAATTTAAAAAAGAACTATTAATTTGAGTGATAAATCTGCACAGTAACTGTAAACTACATACAGTATGTGTCAAGCTAGACAGTAAAGGACAATAGGTGTAGCAACAGTAACTGAGGGCAATGGGGTTTAGCGAACTGTCAATTGACACATTTTTTGTCCTACAATTACAATAATAGACCCGTTGTCGTGTTTTACTGCTCTTTAACTGTTTAACTGTTGAGATTAAACAATGTCATGGAGATGCTGTAGTTCAAATGAGATGTGGCAAGTTAGTGTGCATTTGTGAATGTGTGTGTGTGTGTTTTTTCAGGTTAGGTTATGTACTTCCCTGGCGAGCAGTTTTGGCCCATTCAGACAGCAGACAGTTGGAATATATTCAAGATGCTGTTTGGTAACAACGCATTCACAAATAGCTCATCCAGTGGGGGTTTATAAATCCTGTTATCACCACTGAAACCAAATACCGACTTCCCTTCCCACGTTCAGGTTCAACCATGACACAGCTGTTGATGCAACCACGATACGGCAAACAAAGAGGAGGAGAGAGGAAGAGTGGGGTAAACTGTTGGGAGGGAATAAATGCAACGTGACAGTAGGAGAGGAGAAGTAATGAAAGAAGAGAGGTTTCAAAATCAAATGATTGGGACTTTTTATTTACTTACTGTACGTGTCACAAGAGCGCAAAGAGAAGGACGGGAGGACTTAGTGGCTCGAGAGACCATCCTGCATCTGTACCCTTACAACGTGTTCTGGCAAAGTCTCCTATAGCTAGACACTAAGCAGTACAAAGAGTAGAATAATATAGCAGAGTACAGAAAAGACCCCCCCTCAGTCACAGGACAGGAGCGCTAAATGGAGTCCAGAGATGCTGGAGGTCAAAATTAAGTTCACAGTGCTGGTATGTTTAGCACAGAAAAGGAGCAACCTTTGAATAAGGTATTTTTACAGGGGACTTCTGCTTTTTAATACAGAAAATGGTCTTGTTGGCTCGGACGAGGGGACCTTGAATCCAACTATAAACCCCTTGGCTCATCTTTCTACTGTACACTGATCTAAGGACCAGCGGTTCTCAGATGATTTCCTCGGATTGCAAAATGATTTCACATAATGTGAGAATATACAAACACGCTGTAACATAGTGTTTTTCAAGCACCCCATCTCCTTCCATTAACGTGATGAAGAAACACGTCGTAAAGCCTGAAAATCCTACAAGTCAGTACAAGGAGGAAACCAGATCACTGTTCTCCCTCCTCTCCTACTCGCTCTGCGGGAGACTACCTCTCATCCTCGTTTAACTACGCTTTCTTTGATTTCAAATCAAGCCTTTTGTTTTGCAAGACAAAAACAGCATTGCAAAAGCACATTGTTGAAAGATTGGCAGTATTGCGCTTTCCCAAGGCACATGAGAAAAAGGGCCATTTACCCGACGATTCATCACCATTTCAGTGAAACACTTATCCTTGTGGTTTCGGGTATTGTCACTTCACAAAAGCATGATACGAAAATATTTACCACAATGACATGATTTGGGAGGAGATTCATTCAAATTGCTTCCTCTTTGTCTTGAGTCATCTCTGGCGTGATGCAAGTTTTTGTATGGGTGCGTCTGTCGGTGCCACTTACGTGTTATAGCAAAGTTTCTCAGAGTCTGACAGAGCAACCACTGTATTCATCAAAGACACACATGGCAACAATCCGACCATATGGCTTCAAGTAACAGAAGGAGGGAGAAAAAGGAAAGAGACAGAGAGAGAGATAGTGGAGGCAAAACAAAGAGGTAAGTAGAGGGAGGTGAAGAGGAGAGAGGAGGAAGAGAAAGAAACCACAATGAAGGGGTACAGATGAAGACATGGGTGTTGAGATGGAAAGATAAAATGAAACGGGCAGAGGAGGACAAGCAGAGAATGGAAATAAGAGGAAATAGAGGGCACAAAGAGTGAAAGAGTGGTTTCTGGCAGCTTCTCCTTTAAATCCACTATTTGATTTCACTGTGTTACTTGTCATCTTCTAACTATGAGGTGAGTGTGTGCACAGTGGTTTCGTTGTAGGTTTAAAGGTCCTACATACGGCATTGAGAGCAATAATATAAACATGTAAAGATAAAGAGGCGGATATCTCCCTGAGCAGAGAATGATCTGTCTCTCTCTCTATGAGGCATGCATTTTAGTACATGCGAGTCCTGTGTGCGGCTAGCCAATGGCCGTCGCTCACGCCGCTGATAACGCCGTCCTGACCCACGGCAGTATCATGGAAACGTAGCGACCACCCTCTTGATTTTCGAAGTTAATGTAGATGTCATATTTGTTGACGCTGCGTCGATGCTTTCGTCACACGGAAGTGGGTGTGGTTTCATTGCTTTTTCAAAATGATGCAATGGGTGGACTTTGGCTTCGAACTTGGGGTGAAGTTACACTTTGAGGAACACCAAGAGCAGAAATATTCTTGCACTGCTATCACTTTTATTTACTCACTAAAATAAAAAGTTATAATAATTATAAGAAATAAAATACCTATTGTGCAAATTATGATTTACATTTTATGAATGAATCTCTTTTTACATGCAATTCATTGTACAGCATTTATTGAGCAAATTCAACTTCAAAAACTGCATAAAGCCAAAAGAGGCTGTGAGTTTACTTCAGTATGGTTCCAAATGCCGGAGGAAAACAACTTTCACAGAGTAACAATGCTCTCTTTGTAGCTTATTATGTGCAGCAGTATAGACATGCTTGTTGCGTTCTATCAAATCATAGTGGTGCATTATTGTATTGTGCAACCATCCACTTTGTCAATGATACTTTTTTCCCTGCTCTCATTTGTACATGTAAATACCCCTCTCTTCCCCTGGTTTCAGTGTGTATCTACGTGGTTTACATATGCATGATGCACTTGTGCTGTTGGTCTGTAATTAAAGTATACGGGATCAACGTCATGTAATCTGTTGCAATGTGATGGCTACTACGGGGCATGTTTCCTCTTTTATTTCTGTGTATATAGAGTTTCAGAAAGCCTCTTCTTGCTTGTCTGGTAGACACTTGACATGCATCCAGCGGTAGAATTAAGACGGGGCTATATAAACAGTGCTGTGGATACATTTAGTGAATAGTTTAGTTTTTTTTTTTATTGTTACGTTTTTATTGCAGGGCATGGGAGTAAAGCTCTAATCTCTTAAAGAACATACTCTTCTTTTCTCCATTGTCCCTGTCTTGCTGTTTCTGCCTGTTCTTGTATACATTACTCATTGAGTCATTAAAGTGTTTCCCTCTTTCCCTCTGTCGCTCTTCTCCTCTCTCCTCTGTTATTTGTAAGCCACAGCGTTTTATAATCCTTTGTATGTTTGCTTGTGTTTTCATTTTGGTCACTGATTACAGATAGCCCATCTCTTTTTGACAGTTTTAACTTTCTAACCTATTTCAGTGATAACAAGAACCTATAGCTGAATGAACAATGCCTGTGAACATTTGATGCGTTTAACCAAGTCAGGATGCTGAAAAATCCTCCTGTAAGAAAATGACCATGGGATACAGAATGAAAACACTGAATTTCTGTTTCACTGCCTCGCTTCCTCTCCTTTTCCTTTCCCACTCCTCCCTAACTTGCTTTAACTTTTCCAATCTCACCCCAACTGACCTTTCTGCTTGTCTGTTCCCTCTTACTCCCCTATCCTTCCTCTCACTCACTATGTCTTTCTCATCTACACCATACCACTAACTGTGGTAACCTCTGCACCAAAAGATGGTCATGCCAGTCTTTAATTAGTGCTCCAACACCACACAAGAATAAACTGTGAGCTAAATGCAAGATCAAAAGATGTTAATATAAAAATGTGAAGAAAAGAAAATATTTCCACTTCTTGTTCTCCTCTCTGTCTTCCTCTTCCTTTTCTCTTTCTCAAAAGCCCAAACATGCGCCTTCCAGCTGGGCGTGTTGCGTGTAAAGGAAAGTTAATTGGCCTGAAGTGGCTTAACAACCCGACCAGCTAATGGTGTCCGTTTACAGCCAAGTGAACCAAACCCAGCAAACCAGTGAATGGGGGCACTGCTGTGACCGCAGGCTGAGCCGGTCAACTTGAATTGGACTCACCTGAGAAGCAGGATTTATTCCAGTTTGATTCACTCAGATTTGCTGGTTTAATTAAATGAGTGACCCATGGTCACGGACACGGGTTAAACAGCTTCCTTGAATAACAGAAAGGAACAGGAGTGGATGGGCATGTGTTTGCTGAGACGGAAAATTGTTTGAACGCTGAGAACATTCTTTGATGTCCAGTTTGGGATCTGGAGTAGTAACTGATTTCATGCTGTTTCCTCTCGGTGTTGTGTAACAAATTCAGTTGTGGCTGGTCATCCAGGAGGTTGGCACAATGTTTACAGCAAGGGGTCGCTTTTGATAATAAGTGCCATTTTTTAAAATGTTCTTGTTAATCAGTGTGCCATATCAACATAAGGTTAGCATTAAGTTTAATTATGACACCACATCAAATTTAAATCTCCATCAGATCTGTAATTCTATTCCAGCCATGAAGGTAACATGCATAGCAACATTTTTAACAACATTTTTATCTCATAGTCAGGACATTGTAATTATATATGAGAGCACAAGAAGGCATCCATCCTATTGACAACATCCACATCTCAGGTTAAATCATTAACTCTACCAAACCTCCACCAATGCTGTTCATTAGCAATAAACCTAACAAATTCTGCTAAGACGGGAACAAGTACGAGCCAATCAGAGGCGGAGTAGGGCGGGTGTTCGTGGATTGCGGGTGGGGGGAAAAATCTATCAAACTCCCATAAAGCCACTGTGAAAGAGAAACATTTCCAAAAAACTCTCTTGCACACTTATTGCTAGTGTGCTATTAGTTAAGCTATAGCTAGCCAATGGTGGCACACATACCTAAGGTTACATACCGCTGGTTTAGAGGGACGGATACTCTCTACTGTACTGTGCACCTCTATTATACTAGAGTTGGGCTTAAAGGTGTATACTCTCTTAATATGACAAGTGTTTGAGAAATGGTAACTAAATGTGCTTGATTTTTTAAACAATGTGATGATATGATGCACTCCTGTAGATCATATTGGGCACACTGCCTACAGCCAAGAACAGGTTCATGCAGGAAGAGGTAACAGAAATGCTGCAGCAAGCTGCCCCATCTCCATGTTTGATTACTGTTGCAGCATAATGTCCGGTGGTAGCTGACCATGTCGCATTGTTTCTAGTTTGGCTCATATGCCACCATATTTTGACCAAACTCAGGGATGTCAGAAATATTGGGCCCCCTGAAAACATACCAACAACACTTAACATAAGACATGTCATGAACCCTTGACATGTTTCAGGCTGCCTGTCCAGTTCTGGGCCCCGGGAATCATTGAAGGCCCCCTTACAAAACACAATACTCTCACATGCTGCTCCTTGTCTCTGTGTCCTAAAAGAACACAACTGATAAGATCAGAGTATTTGCGCTTAGAGCGATATCTGCTAATCCCAAACTGAAATATAATCCCTCATGAATCTAAACTGAAACTGTAGGCTGCTGTTGAGTCCAGTCTTCTCATATATTTGACCACAGTCGGCCCCCTCCTTATCGCTTTTTAGTGGCACGTATGTGAGCCACAGTGTGTGTGTGTGGCGGCTGGAGGAAGTTGAATGGCATTCTGGTTTCCTTTCCCCAGCTCTATAAAGCCTGGAGACCATTTGTTAACTGTCACTTGGTTAGCCTCTGTCCCCACTCTAACCCGAAATAAACCCCCCTGGACATCTGTACCAGCTTTGAGAAGGTGAACCACACTGCTGTACCTTCTCCATCGGCAGGCTGGAGCATTTTATGCCATTTTAGTGGCTTCTTTGATCTGAAGCTCTTTCTCAACTTCGAGTTGACCTAGTCCACAGGCCATTCTGCAGTTTCTGAATATTCAAACAGCATTACAATGAAGAATGATTCACATCCGTGTATGGTTAAAACAAATATCATGGTCAGCCTCTAGATATCTTTTGTGCATTGTGCTCATTACCAAACACATGTTGCTCAGGCTCACTTCTGGAAATGACGTCAGTGGATAGCGAAATGGACGTAACGCTCATTGCGTGAAGGTTACTAGTTTCCTGTAGTAGTTAACTGTTTGTATACCACCATTTTAGCTTGAGCCATTGAGGTATATCTGGTCTGGGACAAACATCATTTCAAATCGATTGTACAACACATGATTGACGGTTGTCTCCTCCACTCATGAACTCTTCGTACACCTGACAGGTCAAATTTTCCTTTGCTTGGCTGTCATTGATCTTCGCTTCCAATGTTTTGCAGGACGACTTTCAGTTTGTATCAAAATAGATGAAAACCACCAGCTACCTGGAGGGTACATCAATCTAAAAGTTTCTAGGAATGTAGACATGATTTGTTGTGTAAGAGCTAAAGCATTCAGATATGTTATAAATCCGTAAATTAAGTCCGCAAAATGTATCAGCTGGAGTCATGCCAAACTTTCTGTCCAGTACAAACATCAGAACTCTGGACCCGACTCGGGATTCATGCTCATGACTCACTAAAACCTTGTCTGATGGGACCCTATCAGTCCCACCTGTGTCTGATCAACTAAAACTGGGTTTTCTTCAAACTGTTTATCTTGCTGACCTTAACTTCCTCCACAAATGTTCTGTCCAAACAACAGACAAGCAAAGACATTATTAGACACAAATCCCCAAACCACACACATCAGGCAAACATTGTGTAACTCTGAACAATGATGAATAGTGACTCAACACATTACAACCATTAGAACCGAGGGACAACTCTGCAGTTGTAAAAACGTCCCAAAGTGTGCATCATAAAAGTCACAATGCAATTAATCTCATATGTGTCCTTTCATAAGACATTTAACGGGGGCATCCGCATTGCATCCTGTACAGAGAGGGTGAAATATGAAAGATAGATCTTTATTCATCCCGAGGGACAGATGTCCAGGGTTTGATGTGATATGAATGCATACCAAACATTTCTGAAAGCTCATATAATATATATAAGAGTGACAGCAGAGTCAGAAAGGAAAAAGTTGGACACTTATGGAAGACATTGAGCTGGTCGAAGGTGAGCAAGAAAGGAATGTTTCATAGAACATCTGCACAACACAGCGATATCCACTTTAATTAACAAGTGAACAGGAAAGTAAAATAGTAAAGCCTTGAGGCCTGATGCTGCCAAAAACTGCTTTAATCTGCCCTCAATCTAAGATCAACAGCTACCAAAACGGGGGATGTTAAGCATATTCTACATCTGGTAAATACGCTCAAGTACAAAAAGCTGAAAGCTGCCTTCAACCGACTAAGTTTATTTGCTGATCATTTTTAGCCATGTTACCAGCGTGGCTCTAGGGTCGGCAATGTCGGTCTGTTGGTTGGTCCACTACTGGGTGGATTGGCATGACATTTTTCTACAAACATTCATGTTTCCTAGAGGATGAATCCTACAGATTTTTGTGATCCCCTGATTTGTCCCTTAACGTCACCATTAGGTTGACAGAGCACAAGAACTTGAAAGAAATTTGTATAGTGGCCAAACCGTGGAATTACAACTTCAGGTAAATCAACTTCCCATTATTGTCACTTGAATAGACCTTATTGGAATTGTTGGGTCTTAAAAATTGTAAAATGCACCAAAACCAAAAGAGTTAACTCCCTTCCACTGGTCATGTGAATGAGCCCGAGACCGAGGCTGGGAGACGGGGTTAAAGGAAACAATACTGCGCTTTCTTTATGGGCCTATGGATGGAGAAGACCGACGAAAAATTCAAGTAATTTCATACTCAGAACTTTTTTTACTAAGCAACTTTTAGCATGCTAACACGCTAAACTAAAATGGTGAAAATAGTAACCACATTATCTGCTGAACAGCATGTAAGCATTGTCATTATGAGCGTGTTAGCATTTAGCTCAAATACATCCTCACAGCTGCTAGCATGGTTGACTCTTAGCCTTGTATAACCTTTGGAGGATCTGCAAAGTGAGCCCACTTTACCTGAACAAAAATGGTGTAGCAACCACATACATCAGACTCACAATTGCCATCTACTTTCACGTACACAGAGTGTTTTCAGGACCTCTTCTGTGGGTATTAACTCTAAAAGGGCGTGGTGTGCAGAAGGAGTCAGAGGTCACGTGCAGTACGAGTCAGAGGTCACGTGCAGTACTCATCATTGGGTGGTCTGGCAGTATCAGGATTCCAAATGACTCAACAAGAGCTGTACCTTGGGGCACCCCAGGCCAATCAAAGTGCAAACACCAGCAACCAAGTAAGAACCTGAATTAATAACTTGACCATGCATGTGCGTATATGCGCAGGGTGATGTCATCTTGATATGAAAGGTCCCAGCAGTTAAAACAACCAATTAATGTGTCACTTACTGAGTCACATCCTGTTACACAAGCACATCCCCGCACGTGGAGAAAGGTATTTGATATTTTAACTGATTATGATGACATGAAAATTGACCTCGCACAAAAGCGTGACATTATTATGGTGCAAACTTTTCAACTCTGCCTTGCACAAACCTGCATTGGTGTCAAATTAGGGAAAGTCATGCTGCCCACACACATTTGTTTTTGAGAAATTCACAGTTGCATGTAAGATTCTACAATTTAACGTCAAGACAAAGTACAGGGCTATTTCTACAATGTGGAAATTGATTGACATTGAGCCATCTTTTGATCTTACATGTTGAAATCTCCATAAGGGCTCATTATGCCCGTGCAGCTCAGGGAATATGTTACCATTTACAAACTCTAGCCCTTGTGCAGCTCAGTGGACTGACTAACTGTGGGGGCTTTGTTCCATCTGTGAGTGTGTGTGCTTATGTCTTAAAACAGACTGGGGGGGGTCTGCCTTGGTGGTGGCCTGTTATGGAAAAAGGCAGCAGGAGGCTAGGTACACACTCATACTACCCCCAAACAGACACAGACACACATCTGCATCCATGCACGTAGTCGCTCTTTTCTCTTGCACACAGACCGCCTGATCAGAAATGCTGCAGAAGGTAATTGTGTCAGGGGTGTAGGAAGCAGAGTGAACAAGGGTGAGCTGCAAAGAGAGAACTGAGGAGGCAGGGAGGGAGGGAGGGGGAGACAGAGGGAGCTAGAGGGGGCTGCATGCTAATTGGAGCCAAATGGGCAGCAGATGAACTGAAGTGGTTTGCTATGTAGCCTGGACGCTCATTCTCTCACACACACTCTTTCTTCATTGCTCCTCCTGTGTCTGTCTTTTTCAATATATCTAATTAGTTTGTGCTATACATTTCTTCCTTTGTTCTCTCTTCTTGTGTGATATACTGACCTATAAATCGCAGCAACGTTAAAGAACACCAACCTGGGCTCAGTTTATTTCAACTGAACACATAGTAAATTGATAGTTTTTGGACACTTGGGGGTTAGGGCAACATATAATCACCTTATAAAGGTGATATGAAGAACAGACCAGCAGCTATATTAGCATTTGGAGTTTATAATATAAATAATTTGGTAAACATATTTTACTCTTGATTATTTCAAGATCAATAGCTAATGAAGCTGCCTGGAGGTTTGCTTTGAATGTTTAAACTCACTTTTTAAGGCTATATTGCCACATATATATTTCAAAATACAAAGCAAGTAGTCTGGGACCCTGAAATATATTTTGAACTATAAAAATGTGCAAACTACTACTAAAGATGGGAAAAACATCAGCTGAAATATGTAGATTGAAATGTCTCTCCGTGTCTGGATTTGATTTGCAAAACACGGCATAATCTGTTTTGCTTTTATGATAAAAATTGCTAAAACATACAGAGCAAGCAAAGGAGGTACTGTACAGCACGACATGTTTGTTTAAGTGAAAGAAATCAAGGAAGAGTAAAACAAGAACATGAAATGTAAAGGAGAGAAAAGAGGAACCTGGAGGCACGACTGCTAAATATCAGATATAAGTAAGGGGTTATAAAAACAGTCAAATCAGAGAGGTAGTGAAATATTTGACATGTTGGTTTTGAAGTTATGAAACTGGAGTTGAAACTGGATTTCCTATAAGCTCCGGCTGTCAGCAGAACACTTAGCTGACTCTTTATCTTAACTCCTCTTAAATCTCTACTTACTCAACATATAAGATTTCAGTTTAGCTGCTTCCAGAACCTTATCACCAAGTGAATGACCAAAAGTCTGAGAATGAGATTGGAGTCAGAGATTATGATAGCATTTGTGTGTATGTACAATTGTGTAATTACAAGTGTACAAGTGTTTTGACATGTGTGTGCATGCATGTCTATGTTTTTATTGGTTTCTAACATAATTCAACACATGAAGCAAAACCCTCAACATGGTAAGAATGTCAATAATTATGTTGATCCAATTAGCTGCTGGCCTGCAGTGTCAGAGCCAGTCAACGCCACGGGGTCGTCAGAGAGAAACAGGCTCTGTGTGAGGAGGAAGAGCGGGCAGCAATACACACACACACACACACACACACACACACACACACACACCCTTGCACAGACACAGTGGAGGCAGTAAGTGTGCACTCACAGCCGGCGAATACTGTGTGATTTCTGAGAAGCACGCATAATCCACCTGTTATCGCTTGATTTCACGATGAAGGTGATTAAAGTATCCCACTGTGGCTCATGAAAAATGTCAAAATTGTGTAAAAAAACTGACCTTGTCTGTATTTGTGCGAGTGTGAAAGCAGATAACCCTATTAACAGTATTTAATCAAGTTCCAGTCTCATGTTAGGCGATGCCTGTTTGTCTACTAATAATATTTGTATTGAAATCAATATACAAGATTATTTAACAGTGTGGTACCCATACATTTGTGATTTAAAGGTTGCTGAAAACCAAATTACATAAATTCCACAGAGTTACAAGCTGAGGGGGCAGCTACTGAGATCTGCTAAGCTAGTTAGCATTACAAGGAGTTTAGTGTTTTTTTATCCAACACACTGCTTAGTTATGTGAATTAGGAAACTGAAGCAAGCATTTTCATTGGTACTTTATAAAGGAAGGAGTAATTAGAAAAGACACTTTCTCTTTAGCATGACAGCTAATAGTTAGCGTAATGACTGACTTTCTGTTCGAAAGAGCCGCAACCCTCATAACAACATAGCAACATAGCAACACATTGATTGATTGACTGACTAGACGCATATAGACAAAAATCAGTGTTGAATTCAGACTCGTTGGTCAGGACTCGGGACACACAGCTTGACTTCACTGTTTTGCTAGCTCTCTTGCTTTTGCTGTCCAGCCGCTGGCCTCTCTGTAGCAGAGAGTGTATGGCAGCACCTTCCACAGTCCACAAACTACTGAGCCAGAACGCAATTACTGCAGTTTAGTTTGGTTTTGAAGTTGCCTCTAACACTGCCAATTCAAAGAATTATTATTATTATATGGTAAAACATAAGTCAAAAAAGCAGATTCAACTAAACTGGGTTTTGTCTTTGTAGGGCAGTATACTGCTCCACATATATTCTTGCCACACAGAGGGGAACTGAAACTGGGGTTCTTGATACAAAATTAAGTTTCAGTGTACTCCTGCGTCATAGCTGATGAAATATACAAGACAAATACCTGTCCATCCTCTGAATAGGCTCAGCACTCCACAGCTAAACCTCAACATATGGTATACAATACTTATCTTGGCTCTGACAAAAGTTACGAAATAGCACCAGAGGTGATGAGAAAAAAATGGTCTCAGTGATTCATGTAGTTTCTAGCTCTTGAGATTCGGGGGACAAAATGCAAAATACGTAATTCCATAATCCTAAGGATTCTTTGGGTTTTGTCACACAGAGTATCAATTGTTTTCCAGCTGCTAACCTTCTGGATGATGATATCATGACAATGAAGCCAAGTCACATGCTGAGTGTTTCTGGCAGGATGAACCTCTTGTGCTTGTGTTTGTGTGTGTGTGATTGTGTTGATCTTGCAATAGTTTTGGCTTATGGCTTTCAGCAAATGGATTCTTTTTTGTGACACACACACAAGGAGATAGCACAATACATTTGTATAAATAATGATACATTTAGAAAAAAAAAAGATATATATAATATCAAAACTGTTGCATTCTGTGTTTGTGCAATCTTGTAATGTGAAGAACTTTAAATGGGCTTTTTTAAATGTAATTGACTGTTCTCTGAGTACTTTTCGCAACAATAGCTCTGACTTCACACTTTCCGTTCAGCAGGTAGGTGGCCGTAGACACCGTTTGTGTTAATAAATGCTGTGATACTATGCAGTAAGTTGTCTGATTTAAAGGGTACATTCGCCCATATCACAAAAATAAACATTTTCCCACTTACCTCCAATGGTATTTCAATACAACTTAAAAATGATGTGCATGGCTGAATACCCTCAAGGATAAGTCAGAACATATGTCTTTTGTGTGTTTTTGGGGAACTGACCCTTTAACGTGTGCTGGGCTGTTCTATCATCATCTATCATCCAACACTTTAAACTCTACTGGTGTCCTTCACTTAGCTGCAACTTCCCTCTGAGTTGACTGAGGCCACATTGCTTCTACTGGGAGATCATTAGCGACTGCGCTCGTCCTTCAGTGGATACATTTTCACTTTGAGCATTTTATGAAACAAAATATATCACGAGTTCAGCTGTTCGCAGATGATTAGCTGGTTAGAAAATGCACAACACTGGGTATTAGGACAATGAAACCCTCCTGCAACAGAAGTGGCAGAATGAAATCTCTCCTGACTCTGAATTCTCCATTTTCCCTGTCACCCCCAAACACTTTTCCATTGCCATTTGAGCCGAGAAAACCGTCACTGTGCACAATTTAGTTTTGTGTATTTGATGAGTAAGTCCCACAGCGATTATTGTTTGTGTTATCAGCCCAAAGCTTAACACGCAATATCAATTATATCTGGACACCACCAAGATATTTTACCACTTGAAAATAATAACATGAAATAACGATAATGGCGATTCCATTGGCTTCTCTTCCTCTGTCTGCCTTTCTATCTCTTTTTGATTGTGTCCTTTGATGTGTAAGGGTGCTTGACTGGCTCTCTTCCCCAGTGTCTCTAAGAAAACATCCAGAACACTTAACCCAATTACATGCTCCCTGACTTTGAAACGGAGATGCAGCCCATGGAGGAAGCGTAATAAATCAAGTTAAATACTCAAAAATTCTCAGTCTCTGGCCACAAAATACCTTGTTTCAAAGGGGAAGTGAAGCACAGTGACATTATATTTTAGCGGTAATGTGAATACATATCACCCACTGTGATTCTGAATTGTGAACTGTGAAGCGGGGGCGAATCCAAAATCCTGCTTATGTTTGGTGCATGTACAGTTGCAGTTCCTGTTGTCTTATGAATAAATACAGACACGATGATGAAAACGTTTGTTTATATTATCTTACTGTCACAGAAAACATGACGGTACAGCATCTGGGTGTCAGGTATAGTGCAGAGCAGCATTTTCTTTGATGAAAAGTATAGCTCTGGAAATGAAGATGCACTACTGATGATGAGGAACATGTTTTTTATGCCATGTATGGATCAGATCATTTAAAAGCAGTAGTGGAGCATTAATATAACGAAGCTAGCTCAGACGCCTTGAGCTTTGAATGGGACAATGGTCAAGATACCTTACTGGTTTATCCAGAAACAGAATCGCTTCAGCTCAGAAACTCCAACAAAAATGCTGTTCGACTGCCCCGTTGGGGTTGTGGGAATATGTTAATGAGCACAGGCACCAAAGGCAGTGTAGTGGTGGGACAGTGATGCACAATCATTTAAGACAGATGCCAGTGTATTGGAGGCTTTTTGAAATGTCATTGATGCCACTGACTGCACACCATTCTTGTATTTAGAGCATCAGAAAGAGCATTTTGTTTTTTGGCATGCCTTGAAATGCATTTTGATGCTGTTTGAAAAACCATAGTGGTCACATTCAATTCATTCATTCATTTTCTTGGGCTTATAATGATAATAATGCATATGTTCCTCGTTTTTAAATTTTAAAAACTAGTCTTGGTTATAGCAAGTCTCACTAAGGCCCTGCTGTGGATTAGGCACTAATGATCATAGTTAATGATGCAGCTAGGGCTGGGGGGTCAGATAAGTCCTAGATGCCAGTAATTTGCTGCTCTGGAGTTGGACAGGCAAACAAATTGTTAAAAGGCAGAAACAGGAGAGTGAGGTTCCGTAAGAGGGGACACCGCCTGTGTTTATCGTGATCAAGTCTGACTGACGGATTAGCAACTTCCTGGAGAGATTGGGGGAGTGGGTGGTCACAGACAGGGAGGATTGTATACAGAGTGTGAGTGTGCATTCGTGTTTATGAGCGAGTGAGAGAAAGCGTTAGGCTCTGGGTACTTGGTTCAACGACATGGACATCAGTCGTTATGTCATGAATCAAATCGACACTAAAGTCTTGCTTAAGAAGTTAAATAACAGTCTGTTATTTGTAAATCCCTTTGTCACTGTTCTTATTCATGCACAGAACATACGAACTCACAGCGGCAGATTTACCACTCAAAATTCAGAGTAATGCAGGGTTGCCATAATCAACTACCAGCTGGAGTGAGATTCTGTTTTTGGTGGTGGTGGGTCTTAGAGATTTCTTCCAACACAATGGGCTATTTCTATGACAATCGTAGACTGTTCATTCTGTGGATTATCTATTCAGCTCCTTTAATCCCATGAAAATGTATATTTTTACACATTTTAATTTGTCATAGAAATATGAACTGCAAAGCAAAGTGAGCATGGCACATTTCAACATACATGAAAAGTGTTTTGTGACTTTGGAGAGGTCTGTGTGTGCGCACCTCTGTCCACGCCCTCTGTAATATTTCTGAACCACATTGCATAGCTTTTTATCGACATTGAAACGCAGAAAAATCCAAGACTAAAAAACCCAGACTAACTTAAATTTGCACTCAATGAGTTTGTGATGTTGTGCTAGACTAAAGCCGTATTTGCACAGGACTTGTATAACCTTAGGGACCTCAAGTATTTTGTAATAATTGCAGAGGTCGCCTGTGATCTTAATCCTGTGTCAATCTGCCATGTCAGTAATTTGTCAAGTAAAAATTCCACCACAAATGACCGACAATATTTTGCCAAACATAAATGTCATTTCATAATATCGTCTTTATTGGTCGAGAATTGTGGAGGCTGCAATGGCAATAATTTAAGCAATAAAGAAAGTTTTGACAGCAACATATACATTGTTTCTTTAGGAAATTGTTGCATATTATGCTTATTGAAAAGCATTGCATTTGACTTAAAAAATGGAGAAACTTGAAACAATACATCCGTATGAACCTTTACTTCTGAAAGACTTATGCCATCTTGAATTCCTTTGCCCAAGGGGGAACTAAACAATTTGCCATTGTGTCAACCTAACATTATATTCATATAATAGCAGTAAAAGCATAGTAACTAATTTACACGCAACTGTGGTTCTATGAACTTGCTGCAAAGACAAACAACAGAGATAATGTCAGCGGGAATGGTTTCAATAAAGAGGTAAATGGGTGCATTTGCAACATATAAACAACCGACTTGGCAGAATGCATTACGCTTTATTATTCTTTCTGTTGTCCGTGTTTATGGTTATGTGTGTGCATGTGTGTGTGGTGCCGCATTATGAACCATTAAATAGATCTGGATGGAAGCCTAGTCCACCATGTAGCCATATAGAGAGCCAGGGCAGAGATGATGGGAGGGGGTAATGTGAGGGATTACAGACAAAGGATTGGAACAGTGTGGTAGCTTTTGGCTTCTTAGCAACATTTGACGTTACAGCTCAATTTCTTGTATTCAACACTGTATTGTCATAACCTGTTTCAATGCTACAAGTAGTCTTCTTATTCATATTACACCTTTTTCTTTGACTGCTGATGATAAGTATGCTTCTATCCTTTCTTCGTGAGAGATAATTGTTGGTTTTATTGGGATTGTGCTTGTTTTCCAATGCTATTGCCCCGTCTTTAAGCTAAGCTAAGCTAACTGTCTGCTGGCCCTAGCTTCATATTTAGCACACAAACATGAGAGTGGTACATAAACTATTTCAAGGGGTATGAAAAAATTACTGATACACGTGGAAAAGTCGATACAAGAGTCTAGGATATGGCTACAGTGATACAAAATTCTAAATTTTTGAGTGTAACGTCTAGCCTGCCAGTCATGCATACTAGCATGCAGTCAATTATGGGCAACAAATGGGATTAAAATGTGTCAGGCAATCATTTTGTGTGCGAGAGGCTAGGCTACATTCAACAGCAGTACAAGAGTTTTGGCTACATCGCTACAGCATCGCAAGCTTACACTGCCTAGTGTTCCACTGATAAAATCTCCTTTGGGTCCAATTGTCCCACTGCTACACTAAGATAGCGGCTAGCTGTGCACAGGTGTCAACACAATGGATGCAGTGAATAACATTTGTATGTGCATGTGCAAGTGTTTCGTATCGTTTATCGTATCGTAGACCATGTATCTAGATACGTATTGAAAGGGAAAGATACACCCCCTTATCTATTTCCTCAATCATCTTTCATGTCTGTCTCCCAGCTAGCTTGTTTAATTCAAAGATCTAATTAAATTTCATGTCATCGAGTCTGATTTATGTTCACAGATGTGTATGAGCTGCTATGGCATTTAAAAGTCACTGGCACTCTGCTGTGAATTACTCCTAAAGTGTCGACCAGCCAAGCATTTCCTCACTACATGGAAACGAGACAAAACGTCTCTATTATGGTCATTTTATTGCAGCCACAATCTGTTAACTGGTTGTTTAGTCAAATTTGATTTAGAGTCCGCTTTTGGTCAATGTTTGTATAAGCGGTTTTCTTATTGTGTCATCTGCACAAACTGGTAATTAGGCTGTGTATAAAATATGCAGGCAAACAACATACACAGTGTTTTCTTCATTTTTTGTCTTTCTGTCATTCTTAGAATAGGTATATATAGTAAAAAAAACACATATCACTATATTTCTGAAGATGTTTCATTACGTATATGAATCATTAGTTTAATTCAGTTCCCTAAATGAATTCCTTAACACATAACTTATAATACAGACACATAACAAGCATACACTTTCTGTTCCTGGCTGCTCCTTTTAGCGTGTATTTAAACAACACTGCTCTGCCGTGATTGCCTAATGGTGATGAATCACACACAAGGTCCTCAGAGGATTGACCTTCACTACCATTCTACCAACAATACAGGGACTCACACTGCTTCCATACAGTTTAATGGGCTGAGGAGACTGTAACCACACTATGTATACAACCCACTCAGAGAGAGGGGGGTGGGCGAGAAAGAGAGAGAGAGAGAGACCGAGGGGGGTAATGATGGGATGGGAAAAATATGTGTGCGTATGAAAGAGAGAGTTTAATGGCTACAACAATAGAATTAAAGGACTTGTTACCCTGTCACTCAGCCAAAGAAGGCAAGGGTGTTCTACTTGGGGGCAGGAGGACAATCTGAAAACACATACATATTGACATATTATCATTTTATAAAGGTGTTTTATTGAATGTGTTGGAAAACAAATGCCTTTTTGCAATCCACCCACTCCTGAAAAGAATTGATTGTAAACACTGGATGTATCAGAGCTTCTTATTTTTTTATTCCTATGATTTAAACATTACCTGCAAGGGTCCTTGTATTCTAAGTGGATCTTTGAGTCTACACCATAATATACATCAACATACAGCCCTATTTGGGAACCAATATGAGAGAAAATCTAAAATTAAAGCCACCAAGAGAGCAAGTAAAAACATTCATCAAATGGGCTGCTCTAATGTCGGCCACTGGTTTTCTCTTTTTAACCTCAGTCTATCTTTGTTTACATTTTGGCAAATTGGCTCTATTTAGATATGCCAAATATGCTGTTCTTGTTTACTCAAGGATGTACAGATAACGAACAGTGGATTACTTTGATACTGAAGAAAACCTAAAAACCTGATGATTCCCAGGCAAGTTCATGAGAGTCTTTTTTCTATGATTTCTAGGTGGGGCGTTAGACATTCATTCACGGCGGATATCAGAGATAATGATGTCCTGGAACAATGAATTCAATTACTGAAGAGGACAGTGAATATTTTATGACCATCTCCCCCTGTAATATTTATCCTGTCTAAATGGGGTTTAATTAAAAGAGGCTAAAACTCATCGTAGAGCTGAAAGGAACTGCAGAGTCTGGTGAAAATGATCTGTAGGTTTGCCTCTGCAAACGACACCTTACACATGTTCCATTGATAATACAAACATATTGATTGCTGCAGCTTTAAAACACAGTACACTATTTTGTAGAATACACAGCCATTATAAGTGCTTTTACAATTTGCCTTAATTGTTCCGAGAAAAACTCTCATGAGGAGTTTTCAGTTTAGATGAGAAGAAGTAGGGGCGATGTAGCAATGAAATGGCTCTATTAACAGTGACAGCAAAGCTGAACTTATCAGTCGTATTGATCATGGCAACTGGCATGAAAACTGGAACTGTTCGATGCAGCCTCACAAAAGTGAATGTTTGTAAAAGTATAACTTTTAGTTCTTCTCTCTCTCCCTCTGCTCCTCCCTGGTAATTCAATCAGAGGATTAAATGTTGCAACATCAGCTCTGGATGTGGACACTGTTCCTTTTATCACTATGGAGATGGTTGCTTTATAAACAAAGAGAGAGTCTGCGTCTCCCTAAAGTGTCATGCAAGAGCACAACCACCTCATTTGATGACGTTGAATGAGAAGGATGAATTTTGCAATGTGTGTTTGAAAGAGATATAAAAATACGATCAGACAATATACATTTAGCAATTTTATGCAACGCTGTTCTTTCTTTCAACAATAAAGTCTTTATCTGGGCCATTAATGGGTAACACTGTTGTGAGCTGCACAGTAATTGCAGTTTCCTCTTGGATCTTTTTACGGCATTTTGAATGCTGGTATTCAGCGGTTAAATTCACCATGTCTGAGGTTTTGACAAAACTGGAACACTAGTGTGTCACATGTCCCACGAGACACGCGAGTTGGCAAATGTAGCAGACTCATTGAAATGCAGGATTGGAAGGGCAAGTGCAATCATATCTGATATATACTGTATTTTACATGTAGAGGACAGATGGACAAACGAAGAGAACAATCGAGACTCGCTGCCCCAAATCCATCGTGGAGTACAATTTAGTTCAGTATTAGAAGTTCAGTATTACCACTTTACAGTAATTGCCAAAAAAGGCTTGGGAGTTCCCCAAACTCTGCCCTTCATTACTCCTCATTCATGACTCCTCACCAGAAGACCATTGCTCATTTATTCAGAAGCGTAAATCTGTGGTCCATGTTTGCCTGAGAAGTGACCTCTTGAGATTGTGTAAATACTGTCTTCCCTCAGTAGCATATTTGGACATTACCTAGGACATGTTATCCTGTTGTAAAGACTCTTAAAGGAAGGTGGGGTGCCTGTTATTTATTAGTTTGATCTCGTCACAACCTCCACAAAATGCATGATGCAGTTTGTGTGGCATGTGACTGTGTGTGCAGGGAGGACTTGTCTTCATGATTTGTCACGGGATCTTAATCTAGTGTAGAAGCGATGGACCAGGTGTTTAAATATGACAACTATTTGGTGTGATGTCGCTCCCACAGTGCAACGCATACTGCCATCATCTGGGTTTCGTTAGAAAGTGCTGAGTGAGCATTACACTGCTGGGACTGTACTTGTATGCGGTGTCAATTTCAACACACCCACAAGTGTTATTTAGGACAATATACATTGTGTGTTATGCGACATGAGGGAATAGCAATATGATTCAAATAATGCAGGCCTATGTACTGATAAAGGACACATTTGTTATGAACAAATCAGTTACTTGATGACACACCCTTATGAAGATTAGCAGGTAAAGAGACACTCATCTAGTTTCCCCCCTAGAAACTAAAATGTGATACTATCATGACACCATACATGTGCAAAGCCCACAAAGGACAAAAAAAAAAACACATCAAAGTTAAGAAACCTTTGGATGGCCTGCTGGTAGACCTCTAGCAGAGTGTCTGCCGGTCGCTTAGTCGGACGGTCCACCAATTTGGTCAAGACTAGTGCTACCATGAGGTTAATATTTTAGCTTTTTAGTGAAATGTCCCTACAACTATCGGATGCCATGAACACAAACATACATTAAAATATGCCCAATACTTTTGTTTATGACCAAATACCTGCAAAAGTAATGCTGTGTTCACACTGGACGCCCGAGCAGAAGTCTGGCTGTACACACCAACAAGCTGTTCTGCTCCTCTGCTGTTTTCTATAGAGCTAATCTCTCTCTCTATGTCTGCTTGTGTGTGTTGCTCTAATTTATATCATATTTATCATTCATATTGTTTGTAGTAGATTATTGGTGTGTTTTTTTTGCCAGATTCGCTTAACTAACCTTTTATTGCCTTTCAATAAACATACAGCTCAACAGTTGTCATTGTGAGCGTGTTGAAGCTGATCAATCTAATGCCAAAGACACAGTTCTTCTAATGGCAGCTGGGTGGTTCAAAGAAAATGTCAAATGTTTTTTATGTCAATATTTCCCTCCAGAATGAGATACGGCCTTGTTGCTAATTTTACTTCTTGTATGCAGTGAGACCAAAATCAAAGTTTCAAAGCATTCTCTGTTTAGGTTTTCCTCAGTTTATGAATGAGATTCATTTTCTCCTGAAAATGAGTTGTGACTCTTGTCAAGCAGGGAACCACGATTTTTGGGGGTCTTGACCCTTAATTACGGAAACCAGAAGTGGACTGGAGTAAATGGCTTCTTTGTTGACAGCTGTCTATAAATCAACTCCAAATGCTGTTTTCTAACGGGTTAAGAACACCATGTTTATTTCCTACTTTTGAAAAAGCTCTACTCACTACATCTCTCTGTAGTGAGTAGAGCTCACTACACAAGGAAATATCCACAGCAATGTAGAGCAGGTTCACACGATGAATGTGGAAAACGTGTTATGTGTAGAGCAGTGGGCTGCAGGCCAGTCTCTGTACAAAGTGCTTCATCTGAAGTGACGGCTTACTGGAGCGCAGTCTATATTGAGTTCACATTGGATCAACCTGTGATTTATAAATGGCTGAACTACAACGTACAATGTTATGTTAACTTAATTTGTCGCAAAGATTGCAGATTTAGCTGTAATCAGAGCACATTTGTCTTCCGACTTTGTATCGTATTTCGTATCCCACAGATACAGTATGTCTAAAGTAAAAAGGGCTTGTTGGGCTGTAATGAGAATAGAAAGAGTGGAAAATAAACACTATTTCCTCCCACAGTTGGGGCTCCTGAAGTTTCCTTAAGCATCCTTGTATCCAAGCCTTTTACAGGCTGTGTCATATTGTTTTTTAGGTACTTCATTAACTCGTGTCACAAAATTCATTGATAAACTCCATCTGGGGACAATGTTTTTTATCGCTGCTGTCAAAACAATTAACGAAATGAATTAATACCTGTGTTTTCTCAGTACGTTCGTTAGCGTAGAATGAGACATTTACATCTACATAGGGAGCAGGTCCTCTTGACAGAGCCCGCCATGTCTTACCGCCATTTTTCTGCAATAACCCAGAACAGACAAACCAAACACTGGATATACTGTAGAGAGAGAGTTTCACGTTTGTACGTTACCTGAAGGCCACCGTAGTTAGATACGCTTGGCACACTGGAGAAGTTTCAGCTGGTTGCAATCTGCCAAATCCTTTTAAATAGAGATGATGGAAAAGCATCATAAACAGAGGACGGGGGATACCATCACTCATAATACAGTATACTTGGCGTGGAACATAACTGGGGATTCATAATCTTTTTGCATTGATAATTGAAGACTATGGTCTGAGTGGACCCCTTTGGAATTTAAAACCCTTAATATTCACCACAAATATTTAGCCCCAACTCTTTTGTCTCCAGCAGTCTGTCTTCCTCACCGGCATTAGTCACTGTAACTGCATTAGTCCGGTTATGGGAATGCTCTTTGATGCTTGATGACTTGCACTGCAACTTAAGTGTTGGAAGTAACATGAGAGAGTTTGTGGTCGCAGAGTAACTCCACCAGAATGATGTGCATTCGGCCCACCTGTGAGAGTACACACCGCACACACAGTTTTACCTTTTCCTTCCCTTTGTGCATCTTATTTTCCTGTTAATCACATTTTCTCTCACTCACTTGTCTTTTGAACGCGAGCCAGTTAAAGCTGTAGTTCTCGTCAAAGAGCTAACCATACACACATACACACACAAACACACACACACACACACACACACACACACACTGGGTCATGTAAACTAGGGCAATGGAAAGCCCCTTTTCTCTCCTGGCCCTCTGACTGTCCGTTACCTTGAGTCAACTGCAGTGCTATCACTGGTGCACCCGAGCTGCTCACAGTAATGCTTCGTTTACACACTGGTAGCACGTTGAAAGTTCTCCAGCCCCCAACAGCGATGCAGAGACCTCTGCAGCCTCTGCTGATCGTGTCTCTAAAGTGTTTCCTGCTGCGCCTGGAACAAAATCAGATTTTCTGGAGAAATCCCCTGTGAGGCTGGAGAAGTTCAGCTCAGACAATAAAAAGAAAGGCATACAGTTACAGCCTGTATAATGTAGTTCCACAGTGCATTAGTAACACAAAATGCTTCGGGCAGTTGCTTTCTTCTGCACAGCAGTGTAACATATGGAGCAACAGGACAGTTTGGACATGTGGTTACTCAGCAGGTCATTTTTTAAAATAATGTTTGGTTTCAAATCCCCTTCATTGCTTTTTTCCCCCATCTCTAGACCACCTGATGTAAGCTCATCAGGTACAAAACCATCAATCTTAAAGAAAACTGCAACGAGCTATTTAGATGGGACATTATTTTATGCTTTTATCTCATCAATGCACAGCTTTCTCTCAGTGTGCTGTTGAATCGTCCCATATGTTAATACTAAACCAGTGTTTTTGGCAGAGAGTTTTATGGTCAGTGTTGTTACTTTCAACAGATGTTGAGCAACACAACATGCAGGGAGAACGTAGTAGTTCATTATGTGCTGCTTATGTATTGATGGAGACCAGAGTGACAAAACAAAGGATGACAATAGTTAAAACAACCGCACAGCACTACTCTCCAAGTTCTGATGCCCCTGCTGATCACGGATAATGCCGAGTTTGTTTTAGGATAGACCATAACTCAATGAACCCTATGCCCCTTTCCCTTAATCCAGGTTATAACAAACTTCAGGTTATCATTTCATGTCACTTTTCAAACGTCGTCACAGTTTATACTTAATGTTTTTGGCAAGTCTACTGTTTACTTTGTAATTTCCTGATGAAAAGGACAGTGTTGTTGGGAAATGTAACAATACCTCTTTATTCCTACACTGCAAATGTAATAACGTCATTATGGAGACATTGGCATCAGTTTGCACACTGCACAGAACATGACTTTTTGGTGAGTGGTGCCAAAAAGTGGAAATACTTATTCTAATATTCACTCTCTGTTAAATAGCATGTAGCTGATCTGGACAACCCAAATGTTTAAAACATTTAAAACAGTCAATTTGAATAACATTTTGCACATTACACATTGTTGTTGCCTCACTGCCTCTTTTTCAATCTTTTCTCCTTCATGTATAAACAACTTTCCTTTTTATTTAGTGTGATTAATCCATAAAATTAAATTTACAAGTGCATGTGTAAAATGCTTGTGCTCTTTAGAACGTGTTGGCAGCGCGGTTAATCAGCAGTTCTGGCTTGTATCTCTGATAAGCTTGCTGTACTGTCACGGCTGTTAACCGGAATCCTTATCGGACCGCTTCCCGTGACGCAGAGCCAGGGGTCAGAGGTCAGGAAGTTCCGGTCAACAGCAGAATAGTTATTAGTTTTACCAGAATGAATAATGAGATGCGTAAGAGGCTGGGAATGGTGTGACCAGACTCATACAGTGCTATGAACTCCAGTTGGCCTGTGTCGTCTCTCAGATAGACTCTTGACCAGTGACCATTGTAGACTTGTTCCTGTGACAGTGTTAGAGGATTAACGCCTTGCATAAAACACGATGATCAACCACCACGAGAGAGACTTCTAAAAGACATTGATGAGACATTGTGTCAGAAATCATAAAACCATTGCTAAACACTTCTATCTGTCCAAACCGCTGCCCTTGTCTTAAAGAACCATTCAACTGTGGGTCACAAACTGCAGAAATCATCTGCTGTGAGTTAAGTTGAAACTGACAGTTTCAAACTGTCAAGCATGTTTCTGGCCCCACCTCAGTGATGTCACAGCAGGTGTTTGTTTTTTAACAGCTTATGGGAAACACCTGCGGGCCGAACTAGGTGTGGTCGCATGTCCACATTACTGCCTTCTGTAATTTGGTTTTGATTTACCCTTTAAAAGGGACATTGTGACTAATTCATACCTACATGATCAAATGTCTGTATGTTTTTAACAACGAGTGACTTTTTAACTGCAATGATTAGACCTGTGTCTTGGTGTCCTCGTATTGTATTGTATTTTATACATTGTTGTTGTATTTGTGTTTTTTGATACTATATGGACTCATGAGTCTGAAATAAAAGTTGAATTATGTGTTTTACTGGCAAGAAGAGAGAGTCGTGAAGAAGTTCACTCTGCTCACATTTTCACTGCATTAATCTGCGGGAGAGAAAACATTGCATTTGTATCTATACAACTATGCAAGTCCCTGTCACTTGTAAATGTTTTAGTCACCCGGCTTCTGTAACCTCCTCCGCGAATCGCCACCTTAACGTGGTGGAGGAGTTTGAGTGGCTCAGTGATCCTGGGAGCTATGTTGTCCGGGGCATTAGCCCCTGGTAGGGTTTCCCAAGGCAAACAGGTCTCGGGGGAGAGCCCAGACTAAGAGCGGTTCAAACGACCCTAATGATAAGCAGCCCACGGACTTTAGCCACCTCGCCCGGACTAGGGAAACCGGTGCACCCTCCTGGAGCCAGACCCAGGAGGGGAGCTCGTCGGCGAGCGTCTGGTGGCCGGGCCTTCGCCCATGGGGCCCGGTCGGGCTCAGCCCGAATAAACAGCATGGAGCAGCCACCCTGTGGACCCACCACCTGCAGGGACAAGCATCGGGGTCGGGTGCAATGCAGACCGGGCGGCGGGTCAGGCGGGAGGCCTGGGCGGCGGGTCAGGCGGGAGGCCTGGGCGAGCCGATCGCCGGCAGCATAGACTAGCTCTAGGGACGTGGAACGTCACCTCGCTAGCGGGGAAAGAGCCAGAGCTGGTGCAGGAGGTGGAGCGATACCAGCTAGATATAGTTGGACTCACCTCCACACACAGCGCTGGCTCTGGAACCAAGCTCCTGGAGAGAGGTTGGACTTTGTCCTTTTCCGGAGTTGCCCAGGGTGAGAGGCGCCGGGCGGGAGTGGGGATACTCACGAGCCCCCGGCTGAGCGCCGCTGTGTTGGACTTCTCCCCGGAGAATGAGAGGGTCGCCTCCAAGCGCCTACGGGTTGCGGGGAGCAAGGCTCTGACTGTGGTTTGTGCTTACGCACCAAACAGCTGTTCAGAGTATCCGGCCTTCTTGGAGTCGGTGGGAGGGGTCCTGGAAAGGGCGCCACCTACCGACTCCATAGTTCTCCTGGGGGACTTCAATGCTCGCATGGGCAATGATGGAGAAACCTGGCGGGGGGTGATTGGGAGGAACGGCTTGCCCGATCTGAACCCGAATGGTGTCTCGTTATTGGACTTCTGTGCTTGCCACGGTTTGGCCATAACGAACACCATGTTCGAACATAAGGTGGCTCATAAGTGTACCTGGTACCAGAACACCTTAGGTCGGAGATCAATGATCGACTTTGTAATCGTATCATTTGATTCACCCGAGTGTCCAAGTATGTCTTGGACACTCGGGTGAAGAGAGGAGCAGAGCTGTCAACTGATCACCACCTGGTGGTGAGTTGGATCAGATGGCAGGGGAACCAGTTGGAAAGACCCGGCAAGCCCAAACGTGTAGTGAGGGTGAACTGGGAACGTCTGGCGGAGGACCCTGTCCGGGAGGTCTTTAACTCCCACCTCCGGAAGAACTTCTCTCACATCCCGAGGGAGGTTGGGGACATGGAATCCGAATGGACCATGTTCAAAGCCTCTATTGTGGACGCGGCCGCTAGGAGCTGTGGCCGGAAGGTCATCGGTGCCTGTCGTGGCGGCAACCCGAGAACCCGGTGGTGGACACCGGAGGTGAGGGAAGCCGTCAAGCTGAAGAAGGAGACCTTCTGGTTGGCCGAGGGGTCTCCCGAAGCAGCTGACAGGTACCGGCAGGCCAGAAGGGCTGCAGCTGCGGTGGTCGCGAATGCTAAAACTCGGGCATGGGAGGAGTTCGGGGAGGCCATGGAGAAGGACTTTCGGTTGGCCTCAAGGAGGTTCTGGCAAACCATCCGACGGCTCAGGAAGGGAAAGCAGGGCTTACCCCAGGCTGTTCTCAGCAGGGGGGAGACGACTGCTGACCGGACAGGGGACACCGTCGGGCAGTGGAAAGAGCACTTTGAGGAACTCCTAAACCCGACCAACATGTCCTCTGCAGAGGAGGCAGCGCCTGAAGATCTAGGGGGAGGCTCACCCATATCCCTGGCAGAGGCCGCTGAGGTAGTCAAAAAGCTCCTTGGTGGCAAGGTGCCGGGGGTGGATGAGATCCGCCCTGAGATGCTGAAAGCGCTGGACATAGTTGGGCTGTCCTGGCTGACACGCCTCTTCAATGTCGCATGGGGATCCGGATCAGTGCCCATGGACTGACAGACCGGGGTGGTGGTTCCCATTTTCAAAAAGGGGGACCGGAGAGTGTGCTCGAATTACCGGGGTATCACACTACTCAGCCTCCCGGGGAAGGCTTATGCCAGGGTGCTGGAAAGGAGGCTCCGACCGTTTGTCGAACCTCAGATACAAGAGGAGCAATGCGGATTCCGTCCCTGCCGTGGAACAGTGGACCAGCTCTTTACCCTCGCAAGACTACTGGAGGGGTTCTGGGAGTTTGCCCAACCAGTCTACATGTGCTTTGTGGACTTGGAGAAGGCTTTCGACCGGGTCCCTTGGGGATTCTTGTGGGGGGTGCTGCGGGAGTATGGGGTGCCGGACCCATTACAACGGGCGATCCGGTCTCTGTACGACTGCAGTAGGAGCTGTGTCCGCATTCTCGGCAATAAATCAGACACGTTCCCGGTGGGTGTTGGCCTCCGCCAGGGCTGCCCTTTGTCTCCGGTCCTGTTCGTGACTTTCATGGACAGGATATCTAGGCGCAGCCTGGGGGTGGAGAATGTGAGGTTCGGGGGTCTCGGGATCGCCTCTCTGCTGTTTGCAGATGATGTGGTCTTGTTAGCCTCCTCGGATCGTGACCTCCAGCATTCACTGGGGCGGTTTGCAGCCGAGTGTGAAGCGGCGGGGATGAGAGTTAGCACCTCCAAATCTGAGGCCATGGTTCTCTGCCGGAAACCGGTGGATTGCTCCCTCCAGGTGGGGACGGAGTGCCTACCTCAAGCGAAGGAGTTCAAGTATCTCGGGGTCTTGTTCACGAGTGAGGGTAAGATGGAGCGGGAGATCGACAGACGGATCGGTGCAGCTGCAGCAGTAAAGCAGGCGCTGCACCGGACCGTCTTGGTGAAGAGGGAGCTGAGCCGGAAGGCAAAGCTCTCAATTTACCACTCGGTCTACGTTCCTACCCTCACCTATGGTCAC
>NW_022280133.1:162636-176771 GCF_004355925.1 Anarrhichthys ocellatus
TTCGGGCATCTAATTAGGATGCCTCCTGGACGCCTCCCACTGGAGGTTTTCCAGGCACGTCCAACTGGGAAGAGACCCCGGGGAAGACCCAGAACACGCTGGAGGGATTACATCTCCCAGCTGGCCTGGGAACGCCTCGGGATCCCCCAGAATGAGCTGGAACATGTTGCCGGTGAGAGGGAGGTCTGGGTCGGCCTGCTTGGCCTGTTGCCACCGCGACCCGACCCCGGATAAGTGGAGGAAAATGGATGGATGGATGGATGGCTTCCGTAACTGTGTGAACCCTAAACCTAACAGAATGTTTGACTGATGAACTGCATATTCTAAGACTGTTAACGAAAGCGATGTGATCTTCAAGTGAGCAGTTTTCTGTACATTTAGCTGGTTGACAAAGAGAAGATCCTCAACTGCACTCATCACTAACATGCTTTCATTTATCCTTTAGTTCAGTCTTTCAGTGGACTCAGTGACTCAGACACATACAGCATAAACAAAGAGATTTCAGGGATGTAGGTCAGTTAAACACAACTGTTTCCATTCCTGTCATGTATCACACAGCCACATTGATCTGTATTCCTGACCTGTTCTTAGGGTAATTTCAGGGCGGGCAGATTATTACACCATCATTCCAATGACTTTCACCGCGAGAGGAAACTCCCCAACAACTCTAAGCATGAAGACAGTTCTGATCATTTCTAGCCACCCTAGCAGCGTGGCTCTAGGGATGAAAATGTCTGCCTGTAAGTATGTGGGTCCTGCACTGAAAGATCTCCCAGATGGATTGCCATGAAATTTGGTGTATTCATACATGGTTACCACAGGATGAATCCTGATGACTTTGGTGACGCTTTAACGTTTCCTCTAACGCCACCCAGCAGATCCAAGTTTTCTCTCATCCAATTAAGTATCTCAACATCTATCAGATGGATTGACGCATTCTCTTCGGCTCGCATTGGGTCTTCTCATCCCTTTTTGGATAAGCTAGAGAAGCCAATCAAAAAAAGTTGTTTATTACCTAATATTTGCCTTAACCCCAAGACTAAACCCACAGGAGACCTCTCGCCCCAATTGTAACATCAAACAGAGACGATTTTTGCAGTTTTTGTGTTCATCGATTTACAAAGATACACTTAAGAGTTTTGCTTCAACTAAACTTCCTTGCAGATTTTTAAATGACTTTTACCTGGCTGCTGATAAATTCTCACATTGACTATCATAACGTTTTACTGGAAATATGTACAACTAAGTAGTGCTGAAGCATACTGACATTTAAATTATGTCCAACAACTAAAAATCTTCCGGGGGTGGAATTCTGATATCAATGTAGTATCTTGCATGAATATATGCCCAGACCAAACTGTATACAGTAGGTGTGAGACCAAATATACAAGTTATAGGGAAACGTAACATAACTCACCCCTCATCGTGGAAAACTCATGAACGTGCACTCAGAGCAAAGCGTGCACTACTATATCCTGCAAAACCATCCAGGTGAAATACCGAGTTTTCAGTCTCATCAGCTTTGTGTTTAGTTATTTGATTCTAATCATCAAATAGAATGGACAAATATATATCAATATCAACTTTAGCATGCTAACAAGCTAAACTAAGATGGTGGAAATGGCAGATCTCTCCCATCTTAGCATCAGCATTTAGCTCAAAGCACCACTAGGCCTGAACAAAGCCTCACAGAGCCGCTAACATGGCTGCAGACTTACTTGTGTTTCCATTTTTCTAGGTCACTGGAGGTGAGCGGTAACTCCATTCTGTCAGTATCACTTATACCATATACATCTTATGGTACGGCTCAGTGATCCACAAACAGCACCCGAGGCACCTGCAGAGGGTCACAGAAAGGGTTTCTGCTCTGGAGGAGCATCAAGGAGAAGAACAACAATCGAGTAAAAGACGCCAGTTTGAATAAAACAACAAGCTGACACCAAGCCAAATCCAAAACAAAAATCAAGCCCACATCAATGCTTTCCGCTACTGCAGATGTGTTTCATTAAAATGATTCTTCAAGGTTGATATCTACGCAGATTATGAGGTTATTCATTTCGTAGAAACAAAATCATCTCATGTCCTGGTGTTGAACAAGACTGTTTGATACAACACAGATTATTGCATTCAAGATTACATCTACCACTCACTGAAGCTTTTGTGTGTCTCTGTGCGTCCAGGTGTGTAGGTGTGTGTTTGTGTGTGTACATGCATTTTGATCTAAAAGCCTTTATGATACCTTTCATATGTCTCCCAATGATTAAACCAAACCATTAGCAGCAACCATAGCAGTATAATAAAAGTCGTACAATAATTGTCAAAGCATGATTTCCTTGTTTAGATGTTAAGATGGAGATGGGTCAAAGAAAACCAATATCTGTATAAATACACACAAATGCCCTTGTGCTAATCAAAGGCAGATACAGCGATTATGTGCACAGGCACACACACACACATGCACACACACACACACACACACACACACACACACACACACACACCAAATCAACTGCTCATCTTTTCCTCTCCTGTTCTTGATGAATTTAAGCCTTTCTAACAGTCCTTCAGTCGGACAGGTCAACTGGGGTTCCAAATCATGGAACCAGGGTCTCTGTAGTTTTCAAAGCAACACACAGGCACACATGTGTTTTAATGCAAGTGATGGAAGGAGAGAGCTGCTGAAGAGGAAACAATAAATAGCATCCTGCTTCAGAGCGAGAGTGAGAGAGTCTTTCACAAACACCTCTGTCCAATAACAACCATTAGGTCACACTGTTCTCTTCGTCGCTCGCACAAATGCCCATGAACTCTGCAAGGTCACTTTTCAGGTGTTGGCAGGGTTTGAAGTTTAACTTCCACTTGCACTCTCTCTCCCATTTCTCACAACAGCTTCATGCATCACAGAGACAAAACAAAGAATCGGCAGAATCGGCATGCTCATGAGTTTAACTAAACTCACGTGTGGCCACGTACAGGGACATACAGGGACGACTGTGGCTCACTGGGTTAAGCGGGTTGTCTGGTAACCGCAGGGTCAATGGTTCGATCCTCGACTGGAATGTGTCACATGTCATAGTGTCCCTGAGCAAGACACTGAACCTCGGGCGCCTACCATTGGCAGCCCACTGCTCCCTATATACAGGGATGGGTCTACAGTGTGTTGTGGCTGGACTTGAGCTGATACATTAACCTGTGAGGTGATACTGATTAACCTGATTTATTCAGTTTGACGACTGCAGCATTCCCTGGAAGACCTGTGATACCCAAATCTGAGGAGGAGAGGTGTTTCAGTTGTAAAGCCTATAGAAGTTAGTTTGCTACACTTTGAATTTTAAAGTTGAAGATCAAAGTTGTTTCTGGTCATGTTCAGACCAGAGCATAGTACCTGCATTGGAGGGACCTGCTTGGTAAGTATTTCTATAGTATGAGGAATGTTAGCGCTCACAGTACTGTACATTTGTATTTACCATATGGACCTTCACTGTATTACATATGGGCCAATCAATGGTTACAAGATTACCAGAAAACTTTCACTCCCACTCCAAATAAATTCCTTTCAAACAAAATCCCCCAAAAATCCTCAAGCTTTCAACTGCACACACATTTAATCAGACTAACGAGACTAATCACTTACTCAATGCCATAGTTGTCATGTATTGTCAGACATTTAGTATTTTACACGTTTTAATGAAACACGTTGTTGCTTCTTTATTAGATATTTTACAAGCTGTGCCTAAATATTGCAGTGAGCACTTATGGAGCCAAAAACAATAAAATAAACTGAATACATATGAATTACAACCTTAACAACTTGGTCTATTTGTACGGATGGACACACATGGACTCGACCCAAAGATAGTCATTATTTCTTGATCTTGGGCTCAGTATGTGTGACAAAGTTATCACAATTACTAGTGTATTGGTCATTTTTTATGTAGTATATATTTTTACTTACGTAGTATATTGTATTCATGCATAAGTAACTTCACCGTGTCTCTGTTGTGCAGAAGAAGAGTTCTCCCTTGCCTGTTCACATAGATAACTAACTGTGTTGTATGAGAATGTTCCAGCGCCAAGGCCTTTGGGCTGCTTGTTTTGGTTGCTGACCGTTTGTTTTTGAATGTTGTTCCTATCAGTCTGAGACCAAAAGTCTGAGACTGAAATGTGTGTAACTTTGGCCATCGGCCCCCATCTTTGCTCATTCTGTATAAAGAAAGCTTGTTCACTTTTTTCTTGGTTCTTCCTCACTGAGACTGTACGCTTTCTGTTGTGATGATTGAACCTTCTCTGCGCAGAGAATAACTACTTAAAAGACAACCTGGTTTTTAGTATAATGTATTTCAGCATGAAAAGACTCACGCAAAGCGGGTATAGGAATTTTTTTCCACCACACTAGTAAGTGGATGGTAATAAAGCTAGGGTTGGCATCTTCTTCAAATGCATTTTTTTGTTATATTTCTTAATGTTGTTAAACATAAATCAATAAATCACAAATCTGACAAAATAAAAGAAAAGAAATGTGGTAATCTGTGGGTGTGGAAGGACTGTAATTGGCCCGTCTAATCATTTCATTTGGCGCGAATGGTTGGCTGGTTCAATACATGCAGGGCTGACAACACAAACATGTGATGTTTTGGACCAATCATGCAGTGGTGAGTCAGGGTTTTCTAAAATTTCTAAAAAACCGTCAAGCTTTGTTCTCATAGTGAATCTTAAACATACAATAGAGTGTATTATTAACCATTTATTAATGGTCGGTTTGCTTAGAAATGTTAAATAGTAGGGGTTAAAATAAGGTATTGGATGCCATTGAAAATCATTCACAATAATGAGTATTTTGGGTGATTTTATATTCACAAAATGCATTTCATCGTCAGAAGAAGTAATAGAGAACAGGGCAGGAATCTACAGATACAACTTCTTTACATACATGTTCTTTGTTGGACCACATTCACAGTGACACAGTTCTGAGCAGTGCTGCACACTGGCAGCTCATTTAGGCGGACTGCTCCTCACATGAAACTAAAACTCCTCAATGCCAGTGGATCAGGGCTGATTAAGGCTAATAGTTTGATCTGTGCTGACCCTGCCTCTCCCAGAGTTTTCCCAGAGTTAAAAAAAAAAAAAACAGCGCATATAGAAAATTCTAAATCACTTAATCATTTCCAGCCTCTGGGTTTGCTCTCCATACCCTCCAGGAAGTGCACGATTTCTTTGGTCTTTTAATCCCTCTCTTCTTCCACACTCTTTGCTCTCTCTTATTTCTAGCCACCTTTCTCTTGCTTTACCTCTATATATATTAATATAATGTTGGTCTGTGTCTCCTGTGACTTCACAGAAGCGAAGACTGTGACTGACTGTAATTACTATATGGCTACCACTGTTTCCACTGCGCTTGCTCTCTTCCCCCTGCAGAGTCACGTTTGGGACTGATGGGAACCACATTGTGGGATCTGCCAGGTTAGACAGGGACTTCAAAGACACTTTAACTTTCTGCTGCTGCGTTGTATGTAATCATCCGCACACATGCACTCACACACACACACACACCAATTTAAACGCTGAATGCCTGGGTGACTTTGCACTACGGTGTGCACATTGTCTGGACAAACAAACTGAAAACTTTGCACATCAATCATCACAGCATGATTGGTCTGAACCATCACGTTTGTTTGTGTTGCTTTCGGAGAAAAGTTCATTGTTGGATCTCTCTCCTTCCGGTTTGGTTCAGCAGATGTTCATACCATCCCTTCTGTCCTCTGACGTTTGAACTACCCTGTGTAAAATATCTCTAAGGTTTATCTCCTAGTCTTCCTTAATTATGGTTAGCTGGATCATTTAGGATTACATTTAGTGACAATATTTTTTTTTAAGTCAGTGCCAATGTTTCCTCTCTACAATTTAAATTCTTATTACACAGCTTTAGTGAATACTCGTTCAATGTCTGTTACTTCTTTATAGCAGGCCGCTGCTATTAACTGTTGCAATGGACGCAGTTCTGATCTCTGTACAAATGGAGCTAAATGTTAAAAGTTTAAGCAACAACATTATTTTCAAAACAATATTTCTTATCAATTATTGATCTCTTTAGAAGGTAGCCGTATAATAAGTGGGATAAAGTACAGTGAGCGGGTCATTATTGTGCAATGAACCCCTTCAGGTGGATTCATCATTTTGCAATAATGACCCGCTCACTGTATGTTATTCCTGACATGACTTTCTGTTTATGGCTGAGGTTAAGGAAGAAAATAGTTATTTATGTTTTTTTTTTTAATGGCGGATACGGGTAATAAAAAGGAGAACACACTTTAGGCCTTGCTGAATAAATAGCACACTACTTTTATGACCTTGTAATCATGCAGACATTTCTCATTCTGCAGCAGCTTGTGGCAAAAGAATAATAAGTAAGGAAGGACTGAAACTACTTTTATGCATTACTTTCACTTTTGTGGATATTCTGTGTGACATTCTTCCACATGCAGCATACATGTTTTATGCTAAATGTACCGACTACATCGTTTCATCAATACGATGATTTCAGGTGTAGATGTGTATATGTACATGTCTTACCCTATATCAGTCATGAGCTGGTTGGTCGGATTTTGTCAGTAGTAGTGGAGAACATGTGGAGACTTTGAAGTGCACAATCGCCTTCACAGCAGGATGAGCCTGTCATGGGTCGTCTCTCTGTCTCGCTCATGCACACATATCCACGGGGCTCCATCCCGGCGAGGAGTAGCAGCAGTGTGGAAACCATTTCACTGTGTAGAGAAAAGCTGACAATTTTATAATTCATTGGAGAGTGGAATCAAACCCTCATGTCATCTGTGCACACGGTCTGTCCCTCCTCGCTCCCTCTGCTTTGTTCTTTACCGTTATCTGTCTATAATCCATATGTCATAACTCATAAGTCCTCGCATGTAACCTTTTTTCCCTCTGTCTCCTTCTCTCTTTCTAACATGTGTGTCATCCCGCAAATCTAATTTTCTCATGGCTGCCCCCCCCCACTTCCTTTCTCTGTGGTCTCTGAGCTGCGTTCACTGCCGAGAAGACAGGAAGTTTGGATGTAAACCAAAGCGGGAACACCGGCCACATCTTAGCATGAGGTCACCCTATGGTTTCACTCACTTTGGCTGTGATAAGGGCCACAGAGTGGGCGCCATTAGAGACACTGCAGGTAAACACTGCGTTTGATGGTCATAGCACAGAGCCATTCATCTCGTTCTGCTGAACGTAAATGTAAGACCCCAGATCACAGCTTTGTTGATGTACTGTGAGTTTTATATGTTCGTCATTTGCATTTGTTTTGGGAAAAAGAGACCAAATGTTTTTTGTTGGTTTGCTTTACTGTTATTTATGTGACTGGCTTTTGTTGGTATGGTTGTGTATATATATTAGAATAGACATTGCATTGCATTGTTGGAGAATATTTACTGTTTTTTGAAGGAAATAAATTCATGAATCATATTAATAGATTAATGAAGTGATATATACTATGATGCCAATAAAACAAACACATTGTAGCTGGGAATAAAATGTATTTGAGTGATTTCATTCATTATTGACATGATCGTAAATTCCAATTAGATGAATTAAATAATCACAGCCATAATAAAAGCAGTTTGTGGACATAGTGTCTCTATCTAGATGCCCACAATTAGGTTTAAACAAGTTTAGGAACATTTAGATATAATGAGACAAAGTCAGCCGGATCATAATATTGCCACATGCTCATTACACACATGTCGACAAACAGGAAATGTCGTCCACAGAATGTGTACGTTCTCTCACCTCAGCCACCTACTTCAGGTATATTTACAGATCGCCTCTCCACTTACAACTATTGGACTACACTGCTAAGAACCTAGCACTGTTCTGCAAACAGCTGCTCGGGATTTGTTTTGCGTAGAAAATTGTTGACGACCCTTAACAATCATTCATTATTCAGTTTAACGAACTCAACTGTGAAAAGTTTACTGGTCGCAGATACAAGTGCCTCTGGGACGCACTATATTCCTGTTTGGCATGTTGCTCTGGTCTAAATGATAAATGGGAACGTCAGACCAAAAAACTGACTTTGCCAACAAGGGAATATTGCATCATACCGTGGCCCATTTAGTGCAAAAAAGAAAGTCTGTTCAATGGTTTTCCCATACATACAGTACACATGTAAAATATACACTGTCATCATTGTATATATGCTTTGACTTTGACTTTATATTGAAGTGCAGTTTTTATTGTCTGTGAGTATTTAGGGTAAGATAATCAAAACCCTCTTACTAAAGGTAGAGGGTTTATTTGGCCATGTCAACATGAACAAACCATGCCAGTAGGCCCTCATCAGCACATGGGAAAAAGTATTTTGGGTTTTGCACCACAGCCTCAAGGCTTTGTTTTGGGACTACATGATGACCGCATTGTACGCCATTTGACAATGTCCATTATTCCATAAATATCAAATGTAAATGTCTGGTGCCTGAGAAAGATTTTAAGATAAAAAATCATTCAATGATGTCTGTGGTTTTAGCCCAACATTATGGCTAATGTGTATGCTTGGGCCTACTTTTTCTTTATACAGAGAAGCTTAATTGTGCAGTACAAGCTGCTAGACTGGTATACTGGATCCTTTATGATATCTAATCCAGTGGTGAACCCACAGGGAGGTGCCCTCACCAGGTTCAGCCCAGCAAGGCCCGTGTTGGTCAAATTTTGACCACCGCTCACCTTCCAGCTCCCCTTCTGGGCCGGGAGCTGGAGGAGGCCCGGGAAGGCTTTTATAAGATTACACGGTAAGTAGACCCTCAAAGGGCTGCGGCCCATGTGGGAGATTCAGGTGTCTGCGTTGTTGATTTCATAATATCAACAGGTGCCTAATGTGGACTGGGAGCATATTTGTGTCATAAGCTTGAAAGCAACCAATAAGCTTAGCAATTAATACTCCAATTTCTCTAATACTTTCTGTATCATGACATATCAAAATGTTGGCTGAATTCGGTGACCTGCAAAGCAACATTTTTAATCTTCAATGTGTGGCCTCTTATGATTTGACTGTAATCTGAGCAGACTGTTTGACCCAGTCATGTCTTCCCTCACTTCAGACTAAACATTGTTAATGAGTCTCTCACGACTCGTGCGTTTGATTTCTCAATCCTCGCTGGCTAACGAGAACATCAGGCTGACTCTTTGACTCTTTGAACAAATTAGTTATTTTTGGTGGGTGAGCAACAGAAATCAAGAATTTGTTTTATTTTTTTAATTAGTTACAGTTGATCAAAAATCACACATTGAAAAACACACATACATTTGATTTAAATTAGGTAAATGATCCAGAGTTGGGACTATATGAAATAAACCAGTGTCAAGAACTCAGATGATTGTAAATGGTGAGGTATCGGTATAAATGTCTAATACCAATAAGATTCCTATAACTCCCTCTAACGAATCATCCGTCTGAGTAAATGTGCCATGAGAGAGACAGCACAAGCCAGGGAGACAGAGTGAGAGAGAGAGTCAGAGGTGGACAGACAGTCTGCCAAGCAGCAAGCCATGCAATCATCCATCCAGACAGCCAGACAGACAACATGCCCTCTTACTGTTCACCTTCCAGGTGAAAGAGGTCAGTGGCCCACTCCTGCGTGCTTCACACAGACTCGGCTGCAGAGAAAAAATAGCCGAGCCAGAGCATCTGGAGGATTGTGCTGCTGACTGAGCAACAGACGGTACAATGTTGTGACAGGGCTCCGTGTTGTCTATCTGAAGATCTGTCCTTCATCCTACACCAGAAATATTTTGTTAGAATTCTCCGAACTACAAATTCTCTTCGACTATTTGGTTTGTGGACCTGAAGTATTTCACACGTGTTAAACTCTGTCTACCCCACGGCCTATAAAAACATTGGTGTTATTTCTGTGTCGTGTGACCCGAGCAGTCCTTTATTCTCAAAGCAACAGGCTGTGAAAGTGAATTACTTTTCACACGTTACAGCAGCAGCAGGAGCCACATCTAGCACTTCACTACAGCAGATGTTGGTGGCTTTAATTTGAAGCACAAGTGCTTGGTGCATGCCTTTATCCTTCCAGGGTTTATAGGTAGAGAGCTGTTGGCTCCTGACTGAAATGTTGACAGTATGTGTCTACTCAAAGGAAACACTTGCGTGGTGTCTGTGAGGGCCTCAGGGGCCACAGGCAGCCTTTGAAGTAGTGGAAAGTCACACACAGCCACAGACAGAAACATATACGGACCCTAACTTAAGGCTAATGCTAACACTAACCCCAAAGGACAGAGATAAGTCCCCAAAAGTAGTATTTGTAGAACTTCTGGACCTCACAAACAGAGTTAGTACTTGTAAAGCAACATGTGCCCATATAGCAAACATACTGGTTGTACTTTTGCAGACACACCTCTACATACATACAGAGAAAATGAAGATTTGCATGTAAATATTATAGGAATAGTTTGACATTTTTGAAAATATCCTCATTCGTTTTCTTGCCAAGAGTTAGATGAGAAGATCAATACCACTCACTCATCTGTCTGTTGTCAGCAGCTGGTTGTCTTAGCTTAGCATAAAGACTTGAAACAAAGGAAACAGCTAGCCTGGTTATTTCCAAAGGTGATGAAATCTACCTACCAGTACTTACAAAGCTCACTAGTTATCATGTTATATCACATTTGTTTAATTAATTAATAATAAGTATACATTCCCAAAAAGGTTGTGGAATGTTAAACACTCTGGCTTTGAAACACACCAGTACAAAAAACTTAAATGTCATATTTCATAGAAGTTGCCGGTTTTGCCTTCAAACACCTTTTCATATTTCATTAAGTCTTTCGTTATCACTCCTCTCCTCCGGGTCAGGACTCCAAATTGTGCCGACCAATAAACACTCCCTTCAATTTGTCTTCAAAACTACCAAAACACACTTCAAAGTGCTAAGGATAAATTATACAGTCAGTAAACACTTGTCCTCTATTTGTCTAAGTTCAAAAAGCAGTCTTCCTCATATATAAATCCAAAGAAGAGCTGAAGAATACTTTGTATTTACATTTTTGACCTCATAAGCAAAGGACCTTTCCGAGAAGAGTTACGGCGGACAATTACTCTCTCTTTGACACTAATATTTACAAGGGCCTCTCCACAGAGGACATTCATCATGTCCGATACTGATGCTTAACTACGGGGTTTTTGACTTTAAGTGTAAATTGTGTAAATTGACAAAAAAGGTGGTTAGAAGCTTATCATAATTACTTCCTGAAAGCTTTGAGGAATGTTAAAAAAAAAGTTCTTAACTCTCATTACCCGAGGTCATCAACATTTTGTTATTGAAGTTAAAGCTGCCGAAATGAAAATATTTAGGTTAAAAATAGGTCAAATCCCCATGTGTTCCGTGCCCGCAGTTTCCCTCAGCTATACGTAGCGCTATGACATCTTTCTGCTCATTGTTTTCGGTTTTATGTTTTTTTTTATGTCAACGTTGTGTTCACAGCTTGTTGAAAAATAAAAAAAGTTACGTTAACCCGAATCAAATAATTCTATTAGCCGGAATGAACCCAAGTAAATATATTGTTTTTTTCACAGCGGTTATACAATCATTTTTGACTTTTGACATCCTTCCTTGCTTGCAATTGTATTTGTCTCAATTTGAAAGCATGTCTAGTTATTGTATTAGAATATACAGAAACCATGTAATTTTTCTTTATTTGGATATTTTAACAAAGCTGATTAGACTGGGAGTTACTTTGGAACGTAAAAGATATCAAAAAATAAGAAAATAGTGAGTCTTGTCCCATGTAGTGATCTTGAGTTTACTAAAAGTCACACGTGGGTGTTTTTATTAATTTATGGTTAAATACTGGCTGGTTAAAGTTATAACCTTTATTTGCTCATTAAAGCCACAAAGCATTGATCTGTTTGGGGTGAGCAGTCGCTCAGTGCCTTGCTGATGGGCACTTTAGCACGAGCTGTTAAAGGAAAAGATAAGACCTTGTGCTCAGTCACATCCAGCACACAGACTTTTCCAGCGTTTCCTGGAATTTCAGCCGGCTACATTCCATATAAATGTCTCTTCGACTAATCATCTGGCTACTGCTGCCCCGAAAACCATTTAAGTAGTTCGTTGCCATCCTGTGATTCAGCCATTAACAGGAAGCCAGAAAACCAGCTGGGATCTACACACTCTTTGTAAAAGATCAAGGTTTTCCATGAGCTCACCAGCCTTTCCAGGATATGTCTGCAGCAAAATCCATTACATACAAGACCTGATGTCAACCTTCTCCTGCCACCACACAACTTCAGTTGCCACTGTCGTCCTTGCAACCATTATACTGTCATGTCAAAGTCTGGATTAAGAAAATATAACTTAGTGTTGATCAAACTCAAATTAAACAATTGGCTGTAATTACGTTTGTGTTCTGTTTTCACAGAGTAACACTAAAACTGCGAGAGCAGGTCTTTGATGAGACTTGAGCAGCTCACAGTGTCACTGTTCAACGATTGCAGTAAAATCTTTATTTAAGCCTCAGTGGAAACACAGCTTCTACGTCTACTTCAGCTGAGTGCGTTAAAGGCCATATCACATTTTATAGGTTTGACCAGAGAGGGGATATGTGCATTGTTTGTATGCTTTAACATACATCATTTCCACAGGCTTAAGAGACGTTACATGTGCGCTTTTACAGTATTCTCCAGAGGTCCCACCGTCCATATGTTAACTTGGAAATGTGCATTAGCACACTTGTGCATATGTGTGTAGATGTGTTTGTATCAGCACATGGCAGTGTGCTGGATAGCCTCAGAGACCTCTCAGAGGGGTCCAGAGAAGGAACTCTTGGGAAAACATGGGTGGACATGTTTTCTCACCCCCTTGGTCTCCTTTTGACGACCCCACTGTGCTCAATTATGACAATGCATTAAAGGTTAGAAATCATTTGTCAAAAGCATTAGACAGTTTAAACGGCACTCTTAGTACTTTGAAGACTTCCCACGAGTTCTGTAACACAGATGTTTAATCTTCAGCTCTCATCTTGCTGGACCTGTCAGCAGCCTTTGGCACAGTGGCAAAGAGTCCAAGCATCACTGTCTTTCCACCGGTGTCCCACAATGATCTGTACTTGGACCCCTTCTTTTAATATAGACCACCATGCATAAAACATGGACCTGGAATGTTATTTAGTCAGCCATGACACTATAGCCACATATAACAAAGAGTGCGTAACAGCACTTTCACAATACACACAAGCATGTGTGCTGACACTCGAGGCAGGAGAAGCTAACATTCACCGCACAAAGTCAGAGAGTGCTGCTACGTAATGCTGTAATCAGTAGGAGGAATTTGACACAAGGTTATATCAACTACTCAAAAATGCCAGCAGACAGTAATATCCAACAGCATGTTAGGACGTGAGTTTTCTTCTCATGACCAAATTAGGCTTGAGCAGATCCTGAGAGTATATGGAAGTGAAGGGATAGTGAGAATGTTAGGCTACAGTATTTCTGTTATTCCAGTCTGCTTTGTCATGTTGATCTGTGGGAACTCCTAACTTCAGAACGACAAGGGGGAACTCAACACTTCTAGTCTACTCATAGTCAGTCTATTTGAGTTTTCTGTTGTTACATTGCGGGAAACATTCTGCACCCATGCGAGTGGGGGAAAATGTAGAGACATTTTTGCAAAAGGCGGCCTGTTAAATAATGTTTTAGCCATGTACAGTAGCTACAGTTCACTGAGGTCGAAATGAAGACATGTGGAAATGACACTGTAGACTCATATCAAGCTCCTGCGGCCTGAAGTGTTTCGCCATAGCCGGCGAAAGCTTCACTTGTTTTTTCATCTCCAGGGAAGGACCAGTGACTCCAGAATATGAGACCACCTTTAACCTCTTAACCGTGTCACACCTCAGTCCCTCAGCTCAGACTCCCCACAGCATGATCACACACAGGCCGCACGCACACTGTAAAACTCAAGCCAAAAGGGTATCAAGCAATTGTACATTAATAAATATAAAAATTCTGTGAGGAATATAGTGTAAATTAAATTTCCTTCGCTCTAAACCGTAAACCCCGGTGTTCTCTTTTACTCCCCTTAAAAACACACACACACACACACACACACACACACACACACACACACACACAC
>NW_022280133.1:176781-188436 GCF_004355925.1 Anarrhichthys ocellatus
CACACACACACACACACACACACACACACACACACACACACACACACTACCAAATCCCTCACACACCTACAGCCCTCATACACTTGACATATGTCACATTTGCCAGAAGTCAGCCGTGGTCAGGTGGTGTCAGGGAGCAGAAGCTAGGTGAGCTCATGTGGGAAAATCCTACAGAGACAGGTTGACGTAACAGAGAAAAACATTAGGGTTTCTGCTAAGGGAAAAAAGAGGCATTTGTCGTGCTTGACAGGCGAAAACCGTTACTTTAAAAATCCTCTCCCGTACCAAATAGAAATAATTACAATTCGATAAAAAATCTGGTCTCTCTTATTACTAATAATCATGTATTAAGCAACACTTGTAGCCCAGGGATTGAAAGACGTCCCCTTTCTCAGAAGTGTTTCTCTGCCGTGCTTTCCTGGGACTTTGAGAAATGTAACCACAGCAACAATGTATTTGTTATGGCAGTGCTGAGTCCAAAACATCAGGAAAACACCAAAAATTAAGAGAGACAAAAAGAGAAAGAAAGAAGATAAATGGGCGTTAATATGGAGAGAGTGGGAGGGCGTCTGAGTGTCAGCTGTGTTTCAAACACCTACAGCAAGCTAAGTCGAGCTGATGTTTTGGCAACTGACTAGGTGACTCCTCATATTACAGGAGAAATGTGAATCTTTATTTCTCAAACTGGACATGTGGAAAGATGACAAAAAAGCTGATAGAGGAAGAGAGGATAAAGGTCAGTGCACTCAAGTCATCGTGAGGATGTTTTGTTGAGTTTTGCCTCGTCTTGGCCATGAGGATATGAAAAATTTGCTCGTGAATTTTTCCGCATTGCCCCGGTCTTTGCGGCTTGTAGGACTATATACACCAGGTCCTGTGGGAAATATCAGCGTAGCTGTGTTTCATTTTTATCACTCAGTCGCATAAGTTCGAAGCGTAACCGAGTGAACCCGACCCAGAACGTGTGTACTGTGCACAGCAGCTGTGTAGGAGACTGAAGAGAGAGCCAAACATTTTATCAATACCTCTTGAGTGTTGTTATGTCCAAAAGTCAACAATCATAGAAAAAAGATAGATGTAATCATTTCCAAAAATTCACAACCTAAACTGTCGAACAAAATATCCTGCTTCAGTCCATATTTGTTGGCGTTTAGACTTTCAAGAACAACATTTTCACTGCGGAGTAAAAGCAGTTTGCTCTCCCGCTCGCCGCACGCAAAGGACGTACTTGGAGTACCGGGGTGGTCTGGAAAGTTAGTAAAGAAAGTTGATTTAATAAAAAAGACTAGTTCATTTAATCCAATGAATTACTTCGTTTTTTAGGGTAATTTCATAAAATATGACGTCAGATATTTAAAGCTTAATTCGAAAACCTCAACAAAAGTCACCTGGATTTATTCAAGTTTCTCACCAAAAACTATATTTTACAAGACTACATTTGAACACATCATGATAACATTATAATTTACTTTCGTCCAATACTCAATATTACTGAATGGAGCTTGAACGCACCACAATGTAACTAAATGAAACCTTCATATCAGTCCATGCCAGTCGTAGTTAGCTCTCATTACGCCGATACCAACCCGGATTTGTTGTTCACAATGCGAATCATTATCAGACCAGCGACTAGAAAGCATCAATGTAGATCTTCAGATGGCATGCCCCCACCCCTAGTGTTTGGATTTCTAATTACAGGCATTACAATAAGCACTAAGGCAGTGAGAGTAACATCCTGCATAAACACCCCAAAGAACCTGGTAATTCACATGACATGCACAGAGTGTGGCAACACCTACACTGTGTTGTTGTTTTTCAAGGTCTTGGATCTGTTCGCTGTGGTCGGTTTCAGGACTCCACATTACCCTTGTGTGTGTGTGCATGTGTGCGATCGACTTCAGGGGGTTTACGGAGAAGAGAGGGTGGGAATGTTTTTGACCGTTGTCATGGCAATAAATGAAGATGTTCGTACTGTATGTTGGAACGTTCTGATGTGTGTGTGTGTGTATTATATTTACAAGTACATCAGTGAATCTGTATGCTTTAATTGCTGCGTATGTGCATTCAACTGTGCACTTGTGAACTTGTGAGCTCTGCGTTTTGTGTGCACGGTTCATGTTTATGTGTGTGCACACTGGGGTCCAGATGTGAGGATTTGCTTGTTGGTGACACCCACCATAAATCGAAAAAGCTTGAACAAATGAACAAACAGAGGAAACGCAGAGGGAGTCTAATAAAAAGAATCAGAGGGAGGAAGAAAAACAGATGAGTGTAGAGGGGGAACACATTAACAGGGAGAAAGTAGATGGTGGTCAGGAGAAGTGGAGCAGAGAGAGATGGTGATAATGGATAAAAGCTGAGAGAGGATGGTAGGGTGACAAAAGGAGAAAGTGTCTACATATAGCTTCCTTTGACTATTGCCTTCAGCTGTTTATTAAATAACTTATTGGTTCAACTAAATTTGGAAAAAAAGGTTCGACAAATGACTAATGACAATAAAATGTGGACAATGGAGGATGGCAAGCCACTCTATCAATGTCTTTACCAGACTGGCTAATATCAGACATTGCATGGAAATAATTGGTCTTTTTAAGACACACAATCGTTTTCATTAACCCTTAAATGCATACCTCTGGTGCTTAGTGACACCTAACAATATTACACCCTGTCTAATTCATCCATTCCATTCAATTGAGCATTCAACGTCTAGGTATTTCTTAAACTATTTGTCTTTGACAGAGTTCGATTTGTGCTATTTATATGGCTGTCTCAGAGGTTCATGCTGCAGGAGCACAATAGACAGAGATAGGAAGACTCAACGTTTTAAAACAAGACGTCCGCAGCCCAACTGTGATGCTGAACCAGTGAACAGATCAATCAATGAACAGCCTTCCCTCAGCTGTACTCAGGAACAGCAGTACGACTGAAGATGATGGGAATATCGTAATTAACAAGTAATTACAATTCCTCCTGCGGGTGACATGAATGTTCCTGCCAGCCAATAGAAGTCAACATATTTCCCTGTAGACACGAATCTCCTGACCAACTGACATTGCCAACAAGCCAGTTTTCACATATTGACATGGACCAGCTGTTTGTGTTTCAGTAACAATAGGCTGTATGTCCTGGTTGTGGTGGTAATGTTCCTTTATCAGCGTGCACACAGTAGCGCAGTATCAGGCAGGTTCGCTGCTAATCACGTCTTTTACATTTGGGCAATTCATAAACACCTTGAGAGGCCTGAGTCAGCAGCCCTGCTTCTGTTTAAGACAATTTCATCAGCTTTTAACACAATGCAACCGCATTCTGGCTGACAAACTCCCAAACAACTTCCATCTGGATCATCCGTTTAGCATCTGGATTAAAGGATGGAGACCGTGCAGTGTACGGTCAGAAACATGCTCAGACCCACCCGTCCTCCACCACCCACACCTTCACTGACTGCTGTTCCCTCGGCACTTTGTACCTTTGATGTCTTTCGTTATTTACTTTGTTAATTACCTTATTACTCAATGCAAGTTGTCCTGTTCTTCCCCTCCTCAGAGTAAATGAACTAAGCCTTCCATGTTGGAACTAACCTAAACATCTGTCACTGCGATTCGTGTGAAGCATCAGGACCTGTAAGTCAGCTGGTAATATGAACTACTGGAAACTTTGTGCTTTTGTTTGTGTTTGGAAGTGCAGGGATGTGGATGTTGACATCTCTAGCATGAGAACTTTTGAATGAATATTTATGATTTCCTCCATTCACATGATAAATATGTATGTTTGTCATGCTTTGGTCTGATGGTTGATGTGAGAGACACTGACAGTAGAAAAACAACGGACCTGTATGGCAACATTCCTCTCTATTATGACTATTCATACGATATCAACTCACTCGGGGGATTTGGAGTAATATGCAAATATTTGCACAGCCTCCTAGAAATTTGTCAAGTGGACCATCTGGCCATAGCCTTGGGGTATATCCTTCTGTCTTCTCATTTCTGACAGAAATTTCCCAAAAACACCCCCAATAAAATGGCATGCAATATGGATTTGGGACAGAGCCCATAATTACTCTGCGTTTGAGTGTGGTGTTTACACCATGGTCCCACGCACAGCGGAAATTGAATGAATTGATTAAAGGCAGCTAGTCGTGAGACAGACGCAGCTAAACGTTTTATATACCGCTGACACACCCACCAACCTATAAAGCCCGTTTCACAGCATTTCAAGAAAATATGTCATACAACCGTAGCAAAACATGTGCACATATTATATTACTTATTACATAATTAGTCTCTTTGGGGCATTCAATATAAAGTAAAACTGCTAATTATCCTCTTTTTTGGGGATATCTGGAGAAATGCGAGAAAACATGTCAGTAGTTATACATACAACTGAAACAACATTTTTGTTGTGAAATATTATTATTTTAATTATTTTCTTCCGAATGTTTTTTTTTTATCTTGTATTCTAATGTACCCGCTCCTTATGTATTTAAATATCTGTGTACTAAAATGGTGAACGATAAAAATGATCAAAGGTGATATTGATTACATGGGACAGAATAATGAGCTTTCGGTGTCTCAATCCATAGTTTGTTTGTCTTATAGCGATAAAAGCAATTGACAGCACTCCAAGCTGACCCCAAGAGATCTGCATTACCAGACAAATCTCTTGTTGTAAGAGGCACCCAGAGTGTTTGGAACAGTCTTCAGAGAGACAGAGAGGTTTGCTAGAGCGTGTGAGAGACATTCATGACTGAACGAGGTTGTGGGGAATCAACATTCCCTTCGAAATGGCAATAAAGGCAGCAATTTACATGCTGGAACAGGACATTAATTCTGAGTTATTTCCTGCTCATTTAGGATATAATAACCTTTTATTTCTCATTTCAATGATTGTGAGCCCTGTTTCAGATTATCTGTTGTATGAAAGGAATGGAATTCTGTGAAAATCACACGGAGCATATTTTAATTTCTCCTTTTTTTTGTAGCGTGTCTGAACTTGGCACGTGTCATTTGAAATATGCTTCGAGATGTTTTCCTCAAACCGTCATTGTGGCACCTCGGTGAATTACCACATGATCTTTAGCATTATGATGCGTTCTTATGCGGCTGCCGGAGGGACTTCACACTGTCCTCCCCTACCACAAAATCCATACATTATAGTCTCCCCATTGCTACAGCGCACCACTTAACCACTTCTCACAGTGTGCACCATCTGAGTGCACTTAAATAGATCTTTAGAGAGTTGTCTTTGAAGATGCTGGTCAGGAATTAAGATGATTCACATGACGATGAAAACATTTTGTTCATTTTACACCTCAGGATGAAATAAGATGAAGTATTTTGAGGAAAGAGGTCAGAAACCAGATTAAAAGTGGCCACTAAACAGCAGAAACAGATCAAAAATGATGCTATTATGTAACTTCCTAAACAAGATTAGACGCTGCACAATACAATCCCCGCTGGTTATTTCTTCAAGAGTTTTACAAATGGAACCTCGGAATTGTTTTGAAAATAGAAAAAAACTCTCTGCAAAGAATTACAAAGCACCGCTGAATCTTTTCGTGCTTATCAGACAGACAGGAAGTTGACGCTTTGTACCAACTAATGAAACCTGATTTCCTCGTAGAGGGTCCCTCGTCTGTCCACCGTTGCCCTCCACTTGCTGCAGCCCCCACCGCATGTTTCTGATGCTTTGAATTTCACGGCCACAGTTTACATTTGTTTAGACTATAAACCAAACATGCAGTATCGAATGGAGGATGCTCAGGGCATCCGGCCAGCTTGGTGTCCTGGAGCATGTACCAACGTACAGAGAGATTCTAGAGTTACAGTCCGGCTCATGAACTAGCGGAGATGATATGAAGAGCTGCCAAGCTTGTTTAACTCGTAACAGGATACACAGCAATGTAAAACACAAAGATGGCATCACATTTTGCTCAGGAGCGAACACTTAAAGGCACATTAAACGGTACGACAAGTCAGTTGAATCTAAAAGAACAGCTGGACAAAATCTACTTAGGTCATATGTTCACCTAGTCCATACAATTAGAAGGTGTTAAGTCTCACTTCTAACTACTGCTCCTTTTTTTTCATCATTGTGTTTCAAAGTTTTTCTTGTTATTTTAACCGGTATTACTGCTAGAGAGACACATTTTTATAAGTGGTTTATTGTTCTGTTTTTTCTTTTAGCTCATTCCAGCCACAGGCTCTTACACTATTCCACCGATCTACAGGCAGCAGTAACATGTCGAAGAAACACACAAATTCACCATTAAAGGCAGTGAAGGAGCAAGTAAACATGGATGTAAACAATGCATACTTTCAAATATTTCAGAGAAATGTGCTTCACAAATGTTTTACGAGGAAAGGAATGAGTTTACCACCATGCTGTTTCACCCACAGGGACACACACAATGCGTCTTGGTGAGTAGCACGAAGGTAAACAGACATGTACTTCTTTTGAGGGCACCTTCAACTCTGTGCTATGTTTCTTCCCCCCACGTTTTTTATTGGCTTGTTAAATCATGCCAGTAGGGGGAAGCATTTTCAGTACTGCCATTACTCAGGGACTGTTAGCTTCTTGCCATTCTCCTTATAGAGTGACTTATGTAACAGCAGCAAAGCTATTTTCCCTCTCGATATAAATTGTGTTTGTGTGGTTTGATTCGATTTTACTGACAGTAACCAAACAATCCACAAACTTCATTAGATTCTGATTCAAATATTGATTGGCTCTGGGATTTCTGAATCCTGATTGGTGCACAGAGGTAGACGTGACATCACCTTTATTTTTGAGTCCCGCCAATTGAAGCAAGTGCAAAGAGCACAGACAAAACTGAAAAAAAAAACAGAAATCTCAAATGTTAAATAACCTGTTTTAAGTTTACAGAAAATGGTTTGCCCATGAAGAATCCGAACGTTCATAGTAAGTAGAGACGTTTTACACGTTCCCAGGACCTTTAGGTGCACAACGACACACTCCATTTTCTTTGTAAAGGGTGTTTAGGAAAACCACCTAAAAACTGCACGCCCCAACTTCTCTAAACCATTATGTGTTGCGTTGAGCATTGCTTACAGTGTACAAAAAAACCTGTGCCGGTGCCTAGAAAAAGAAACAAACCAGCTGCAGACTGTTAAAAGCCAAATACGTTTCCTGTCCATGGACGTGTGATCTATTAAGAGTTGCTGATGGCACTGATGGAGTGATATGGTAATGATGTCAAAGTCCGAGCCAGTAACATTTGCTCCCAGCTATGTGATGCTGTGATGATATGGCATGACAACAACATCAGATACAGTTTGTTTTTGCCTACAACACAATAAGTCCTTCTACAGGTGCAGCTGTTTATGTAAATGCTTCTATGAATGAGTCGACCGATATTGGATGAGTGTCTTGTGCGAGAGCGTTCTTGCACAACACTATACAACCAAGGATCTCAGAGAAAACACAACGTTACGTTGAATTCATTTTACATTCTCCCAGTGGTTTGGTTCCCATATAGATATTTACTTGCTATGTGTGGTTTACCAAACAGAGTTGGCCTGTGGTTTCCTGATCCGGAAGGTGTCGCTTCATAAACCCATTTATATTCCCTGCGGAAAGAGTTTTGTGAGTGGCACATTCACGTGACCGGTCTCTTCATACGCAACCTTCAGTGAACGCACGTGCACGGATGAGAAGACGACTGATGAGTTAGATGGTGGTCATGGATTAATGAATGAAGTGACATTGGATACCAAAGTACTAACAACCGTATTTAACGGTGTAAACAAACAAATCTGTCCCACATTCTAAATAAAGATGGTGAACAGATGGACTGTCACAGTCGGTCTTCCACTCATGAAGTACTCTCAGTATTGGTACTCTTTTCTGGAAGGTATCAGAAAATAACTCATTACTATAGAAAGTCAATGAGTTCAGTGTGTTGGGTAATATTCTGTGTCTAAAACACAGTGGTGTGCCATGAAATGTTGATTGTAGTCTGGACTTTAGTGCTCTGAATCTGAACATAATAAAGTCTTCAAATTGTACAAATTACGCACTGTTACATGCAGTATGCATTCAATTTGGACGTACTACATAACATTGCTCCTTGAACTTTGACCCTGTTGCTCAACTATCCGACATAGTAAAACATTTTTTCAGGCTCACTAAATAGTATGGTAGTGTGAACGCACAGTGTATGATCCATTCCATGTGAGCACAATACTGTATACACATCCTGCAGGCTGTCTCTTCTCATATAAGATGATTAACAGTTAACGAGAAGTCGTGTGAACAGCGGTGAGGTTAAATACTTCTGTTACATCAGGCAGCAAGTCAACATAAAGCCCGCTTCGGTAGAACAACCACGAGCAATCAAAATAATCCTGTTACTCTACAGGAGAGCCGGGACACTGGTGCGGTGTCTCCCGGTCGGGGAAAAACATTACAGAGAGCCAACGCAAGGCTCCGGCAACGACGATACGATTGCACAATGCACTCTGTAACAGAGTGATGCAGAAGAAGCTACGTAGGATCGGATAAAGTCAGAAGCTTTGAAATCAGAAACTAGCAACTACCCAAAGAAACCGTTTGTCCTTGTGCACGCATTGTACACAAACATCAACCCATGTACACAGAAATTATTCTAATGGGCAGATTAGTTTGAGAAAAAAGAAAAGGAAAGAGGAAACACACTTAAGTGTAAGAGGGAAAGAAGCTCCTCTCTGTCATCGACCCCCCTCCCCAAAGATCAGATTGCTCAACTGTTTGGGTAGGCCCTAAATCCCCCTACAGACTCACTTACACTCACACAAAGCCCCCTCACACAGACACACACTGTCATAGACTCCTGGGGCTGCCTTGTAACTGCCGTGCGGGTGTTCCCGGTCACAGTGACTCACGAGGTGACACAGTTGACACCCAATGCGGCTGATGACGACTGATGACGCGTGCATTTTTGTGTTCGTGAGGGTGTGTGTCTGTGGGAGGTCACCACAAAGACTCTCTCACATCGGTGTGACTCCCCTGTTGCCAAGGTCGCTTTAAAAATGAAAGCAACGATTTATGTTCATGCTCAGAGGATGTACCCTTGGAAAAAAAAAAATGTTTGCATTGATATTTCCAAAGGGCATTAAAGTCCCAATGAAACAGAAGTTAGAGCTTCTGCTTCTGTTCTGTATTCCCCATTATAAAACGGGCAATCTGATTGGTTCAAAGCAGTGACGTAATACCCATATACCATCGCTATGACCTCTAATTCCTTTGCACTTTCAGTATCATTGCGCAAAGGTGTTGTCATGGTTGCTCAGCGACAGGGTGACGGGGGGGGGGGGATCACTTCCAACAACACATTGGGTGACAGATACGAAGTAAGAAAGTTAGCTGCTGAAGCATTTAAGGTTAACTTCTATGGAGGAGAGGCAACATACAAATAAAGAAACGAAAATAACGCCAGCCTCTGATGAAAAAATAAATATGCTAGCTGCCACTGTAAGCTGTAATAGCCCGGGACGGCCTATTTTATTAAGTTTGAATGTTACTATAACTTTCATACTGGCGTCCTTGATGACCGTTTAAAAAATTGCAATAGCTTGCTTCAGTCCGTGATTTTATTATAGCTAAGTCACCCAGCACAATACTGATGACTTATAGTATGTTCTGAATATGTTAATCACGTCATACATTGATTTGGCAAACCCGTGAGGATCTAAGACGTCACTGTGGGATCGAGTGTTCACCAATTGCAATGAATCTGTGTGACTCCATCATTAAAGACACTGGCATAACGGATTCATGCCAACTGCTAATGCAGCATGACTGTATTTGATATGCATTGAGCTTTGTCATTGCCAACTCATTTCTGTGACATTTAGTAGTATTTCACTCTGCTGAATGGATCTCAGCCAAAAAGGCAAATCCAAAGAGTCCTGCTGTTGACTAACGCTGGTGTCTTTGGCATCAGACGCCTGCATGCAGTGATAAGAGCTAGGGTTCCATGGGAGACACTTTATTTTATAAAACTAAATACCAACATGTGGGATATAATACTGCATATATAAAACCAACCCAACTCAATTGCAACACACAGCGTAACGCACAACTCTGCAGAGATGGAATTACAAAACTAAAAGTTACGGTTAACTTGGCCCCGGTCAGAGTGTTTGTGTGGAGCGTGTGCGCAGCAAGTGGAAGCTTTGTGCTCGCTTCACTTCAGTCTGCTTGACATCTAATTTTACATCGGAGTGTTTTAGTTATGCAAAGTTACATTATGTATGCAGACAGCACGGACAGTTTTCTTTGTAAATTCCCACTGCATCCAATGTCGTGTAACGGAGAAAATCAGACGGCTCCATCCGATTGTTTTGACCTCCAGGTAATCACAGTCACTCCCACTACATCGGCCTATTTGTCAGCACGTTTCCACGACGGTGACTACTCACTTGCAATTGGCCTGTGCACTGGGTGGGACGTGTGCCACGGCTGGCAGTGAAACTGAAGGCGGGCTCAGACCCAGTGATGAAGTCACGCTGGTTGAAAAGTTTTAAATCATGCCGACCCTTCACATACACACAAGCAAGCGTCTGCGTACGCTGCTTGCGTGTTTCCAGATCAACACATATACACATATACACACATAGATGAACAATGCATACATACTCTAAACACACGGTCAAAACCCATCCACGTTATAAAGAGACATTTTATAAAATGTAACCGCGTGTAACTGCAGTGAAACAGCTGACTGTTTTTGTACCGGGGAATTCAACGCAATAAAAAAAAATGCTGCACAGCAGGAAGTGTAGACTTATCAATTGACAAGGCTGTCCTCACGCTGGATGGATGCTCCACAGGGGAGCTCTATGTCCCACAGCTGGTCAACGGTCAGCTGTGGATCTGTCCCACTCATGTCCACCGGCTGCAAAAAAAAAGGCTTTTATGACGAATGTTGCTTTGAAACAGAGCATTTTCAGTAATACATTTGCTTTTTATATTTCAATGTTGATGTTCTCTCGCCTAGAAACAGGCTGTATATCACTGCAGATTACTCAATGACTCATGATTGCATCATCGGCTGACATGAGCCGGTCTCGGGTCGTAGTGTCATGAAGTATGTGATGACAGTTGACCACCTGCCAGTTTGTTAAAGGAGCTGAAGCGGCCGCCTTAAAACCCAAAGGCACAGTTATCTTATTGTGTTCTGACACCATGAGGCTTTCAGTGCCTAACTCCACCAAAGGAGAGTAAACATGTTCATTTCTGAGGTAACGTCGGGCATTTTAACATGGACGCTCATGGAGACTCACTCGGTTTTAGAGCCAGCCTCAAGCCTCACCGCTTTCTCAGTGAGCGGCGGTCAGCCAGATAAGGATGGTCTCTCTGTCTCCTCTAGTGGAACAGAAGTGATCACAAGAGGCTGCACTTTGGATGGCGACAACAAGGCAACTCAGACCAGTGATGACCGAAAACAAACCCTGTCACTGTTCTTAACTGGTGTGCCGTGGAGTAACATTTCCTTAAATATTGTCAATTTTGCTGCATTCACATAATTCAGAATCAGTTCTGTGGTGTCCTATCACCTCCAAGAAAAGAAGAGTGAACTCCACTTGTAAGTAGTGTCTATGTGTATGTGTGTGTGTGTGTGTGTGTGTGTGTGTGTGTGTGTGTGTGTGTGTG